>NC_134404.1:107316236-107619236 GCF_038048845.1 Mixophyes fleayi | reverse complement strand
CTGCACCTGAACAGCAACAAAAAAAATAAAGACCCTTCTTCTTTGCCCCCAGGGAAATATCCTGGAGACATAACACAAGGAAGTCATTTGTGTACGCAGGTTAAAAAGCCTAATAAAAGGTATCACGTTCAGCCTGAAACATTCTTACAAATACATTGAGATTAAACTATACCTAAAAGAAACAGAAAACTATGATGATAGTGAGCAGAGAGGTAGGATCACAGTATTTCCCCAATGTTTATAAAGCATTGTATCCACATTATACCATACTTGCCAACTCTCTCGCATTTTGGGTGAGTCTCACGGACTCCCGAAAGAGTATGGCAATCTCCCGCATCTGCAGAATTAGGTTAAAAATGCTGCGATTCCCGGAGAATCGCAGCATTTGGCCCTGCCCCCCCCCGCTGTAAAATGACGCATTTGCATCATTACATAACAGGGGGTGGGTCCAAAATGACATGATTTTTGGAGCCCCGCCCTCCTCTCCACCTCCCCCATGAGGCTCCCAGACGCCAACTACAAAAAGTTGGTAAGTATGCATTATACATTAGTACATAGTTAGGTTGGCAAAAGTCATAGCTTCACCAAGTTTATCCCTTTTAAAAAGCATTATGATTCCATCTCAAGCCTACAAGCCAGATTACTGTGAGCAGGAACAGTTTAGTCTACAGAAAGAGCGCTAAGCGGAACCAGAGTGACAGCTAATTTTATGCAACAAAATGAAGATATTATAAATGCATTGATCCAGAAAAAGGCAAAACAAAATCTCTGTGTCAGTTGGCAATTTTGTATCACTAAATTCTATGAATTTGCACAAGCACATGTGGTAGGGAATTCCACAGCTTAAATACCGTGACCATAAGGAACCCTGCGATGCTGATGGTGAAACTGTCTTTCTACTATTCACAACGGATGACCATATATTCTTTGTATTGTCCTTTGTAGAAAACGTTTGTCAGACAAACCCTGTATTGGCCTCTAACTTATTAGATAGGTCACCTTTTAGGCACATTTTCGTAATTAAACTAAGCTAGTTTTTTTTAACCTCTTTTATAATTTACCTGCCATTCCCTTGATTAATAAGGTTGCCCATCTCTGAACCATCTTGAGCTCTCTTATGTTCTTCTTACAGTAAGGAGAACAATACTGTACCCCATTTACGAGCTGTAGACTAATTAGTGACCCATACAATGGTAAGATTGTGTTTGGCTTACACCCATCTACTCTTTTTTATGAATTGCTGAATTGTATTCTGCTTTATAGCAACTGCCTGGTACTGTGTGCTACTCAGCTTTGTGTCAACTAGTGTTCCCAATCCTAAGTCCCTTTCTATTTCAGGTTCCCTAAACTGTGCACCAGTTAATGTGTAACTAGCATATTTATTACCACTGTACTAGGCACCTAGTTCAAAATGTATCTACGTTATATTCCACCTTCATGTCACCATGCCCAGTTTACCATGTTGTCCAAATAAAATTATAAGAAGTTACTATTCTGCTAATTAAGAATTCTGCCGTGCTGTCCCTAATCTTTGGAACTCACTTGGCTCTCCCCCACCCTTCAGTCCTTCAAATCCTCACTTAGAACTCACCTTTTCAAGCTCCTACCACCTCCTGACCATTCTATCCATCGCCTCTTCTTCCTTGTCTGCCATCTCCATTTTCTCCCGGTCTCTCACACCCCTCCCTCTAGATTGTAAGCTCTCGCGGGCAGGGTCCTCTCTACCTATTGTCCCACATCTGTCTACTGTCCCTCGTACATCCTGTCATGTATTTTGCTGCACTCTGTGCGAGTCCCCATAGCACTACTCACACTCATCTGTGCTGCTGACATGTATTACCTCATCTATTTGTTACCTGCTTCTATATCCAGCGCTATGGAATCTGTTGCGCCTCATAAACAAACAAAATAATAATAAAAATAATAATAATAATAAATCTTACACTATGATTTGCCTATGTTGATATTTTCGTGGTATGGGAACCCTTACAGTTTAATCATCTGTAAAAAAAGTACTTATGATGTCACACAATTTAAATATTGAGGCCCTTACTTTAAGATAAAACTATGTTATGACTGCCTGAACCGACAAATAAAAAGTAAATGGAGACCTTTCACAATGAGGTAGAAATATGACAGCTTGCTGAGGCCAAGGAACACAAAATACCTCTTTGCTGATGGCTGTAAAAAGGTGATTTCTGCTAAATAAAACAAATCTGCTGCACCTTAGAGACTGTTGGTAGCCTTGGTGAAACAATGATGTTATCGGTAATAAATAAAATAATATATTAACGTAGCCTAGAATAATTTTTTTTTTCTTTTCCTACAGATTGTAGTTTCTGACTGCTTTCTGCTTTGAATACCAAGCATTCCATCTGTCCACCAGCTGTGTGCCTTAATCCTCTCTAATAACTGCAGCTTGCACTGCACCCTGAGAATACACAACTTTGAAAAACTTTGCTTCACACTCCCTGCCAGATTTGATTTTTAGACATTTGTCTCGAATGAAAAGCAGTGTAAACAGTTTTCATTGACAGGTGGTAAATTTCCAGTCTCTAGCAGCAGCTGCACTGGATACAATTTACTCATATACCTATCATACCGTACATTAACAAGAGCAAGTTTTGCCTCATTGCCGGTTGTCACTTAAAAGGTGACAGTTTTACACAAACAACACAGTATTCCAATTACGGGTAACCCTTCTCTCTGTGCCCTGGGCTCTAATACTAACTAAAATAAATGTTCTGTGTGTTTGCTATAAAAATATGTCTATCACAAATCCCAGATTCAGGCATAAGTTCAAATGTCAGTAAATACCAATCCATGCATGACTTGAGTAGCCGATACAAGACGCACATATAAAAATGTATTCTTCTACTGAATAAATAAACTCACGTTCTCCACTCTAACGACCTGGGAATTTTATACAGAAGACCATAAAAAACACACCGCTGATTTATTTGACTTGCCTAATTACCTATCACAAAACATTTAGAACATTACTAGAGTCAGATAAAAGTAACAAGGACCCAAGAATTAAGTGTGCACTGGAAACTGGTACCGTCTTAAAGTATTTGTTACCAATGTCAGATTATAATAGGGGTGTACAGTAGGGGAGCACAGACCTCTATGCTGCATATATGACCTTGACAAGAGATAAGCTGACCTTGAGCTAGGAGGCTTATCCTATAGTTCATGGAACTTTGGAAGATTGGCAGTTTATTGAAAAATGATTATATATGAGGCTGTTGCATATGTTAAAGCATGGAAGGAATTCTATAAAAGTGAATGAAGTATAAAGTGGAAGTAAGTTGATTGTTAAATAGTGGTAAATTACTCCATGTTTAATGAAAAATGCCATGTTTACCTCCCGTTTATAAGGAAAAAATGGTGGTAAACTGGAAGTATAACTGGTGGTTTTACAGAATATAGGGTAAATTTACAATCACTTTAAGAACAGTTTACCTCCTGCCTCCTCCAATTTGATACAATCCCCACATTGAGTGTAGGAATTGCTGAATGTGTCTAAAGAGAAATGTAAAACGTCCTACAAGTAATATCAATAGGATATTTAATTATTATTATGATTTGTTTATCCCTATTAGTACTACAGTACAATATACAAGCAGTTTGTAAATACAAAATAGTACAGCAGAATGTATGTTTTACTGAATCTTTAAACGAAAACAAAGTTAATGTAACCCTTGCAGCTTAGACATGCATATTTCTGCACATTTGAATGCACAATTACTGTTTATTTGTTGATTCTAATAGAAGGCGCAGCACGGTAGCTTAATGGCTAGCACTTATGCCTCACAATGCTGGTGTCATGAGTTCGATCCCCGACCATGGCCTTATCTGTGTGGAGTGTGTATGTTCTCCCGTGTGTGCGTGGGTTTCCTCTGGGTGCTCCAGTTTCCTCCCACACTCCAAAAACATACTAGTAGGTTAATTGGCTGCTATCAAATTGACCCTAGTCTGTTTGTGTGTGTATGATAGGGAATTTAGACTGTAAGCTCCAATGGGGCAGGGACTGATGTGAGCGAGTTCTCTGTACAGCGCTGCGGAATTATTGGCGCTATATAAGGATCAGATGATTTTTTCCAACCTTGTAATTGCATTCACCTGGCTTCATTTAAGTTTAATGTGATAATAAAGTTTTGAGACCTTAATAAACTATTAATGAATAAACTGGAAGGGTGCCAGAACTTTTGCCATTACATATTCACTGTTATATTAAATCTGTTAAACTTGGCTGATAAATAGTAACTGTGCATTAAATTTTGCAAAAATATGCCATGTTTAAATTTGTACCCTATAGAGGTTGTGTTAACTTACAGATTTATCAAAACAAGCAATGTAAGCAGGGTTATCTATAATATGTTCACGCTGCGGTTGGCAGTAGCCTCTGTTAACACTTGCTCTATTGCAATATCAAGATGGCTAAACATTGGTCTAGTACTGTGACTGTTCTAATTATCTGATTGGCTATACATTGGTCTAGTACTGTGACTGTTCTAATTTTCTGATTGGCTACACATTGGTCTAGTACTGTGCTTGTTCTAATAATTCTGATTGGCTACACACTGGTCTAGCCCTGTGAACAATTTAATGTTTGGCTACACTTTGGTCTTGAGCACTCTAATGCTATATTTGACCAGATTTTGGTCTAGCCCTATGAAAATTCTAATCCTCTGATACTCTGATTAGTAGGAAAATTAAACAATCAAAGTTATATTTATTGTAATTACTATACCATAACACAGGAATAACAATAATTTTTTAATAAAGTATTTAAATTAAATCAATTGTGTTTGCATTTTTGTATTTTGCAATACAACTTGCATTTGTAAATATGTGTCCGTTAGTATAGCATTATAAATTGTACTATAAGCAGAATTGTTTATATTGTGTCTCAGCCAAATACATTTCAATTATAACTATATGCTCTCAAAGCTGTTGTGTACTTGTCCAAAATTTACCATGACTTGATTCAACACATCTGGCTAATGAATGCCTTGACCATTGCATCATTACTCAAGATAATATTTAGAATTCTGAGTGTTGATAAATTCATATATACCGCTTAGAGCCCTCCTCATACCCAATTACATATTAGCATGGAAATCACACAACTTGAATAACAGCACAGTGACGCAATACTCAATTCATGTAATAGCACAGAGAAGAGGGGAAATTATTCACAGCCAATAGCGTCATCAAGGCCCTCGCCCTGCTCATTTCACTAGGGAAGAGGGCGAGATGCGAGAGGGTGTCTTACTCCTCAGGAAGAGCGGGAGGAGGTTTTAAATCTGCCACCACATTGACTATCACCAAGAACACAGAAAGATAGCTGTGGATGTGCTCCATTTCTGAAATAATTATTTAGCTCAATTCAAGATATAAAACAATACTTTAAGCCTACTAATTGGGGCACAGTTTTTATTTCGTGATTTGGCTTTTCTACTTAACGGGTTTTTATAAATGTAAGGCTATGATAGACCTATTAGCTGCCTTAATCACTGAGCTCTTTAGGGTGCTCTCGTCAAAGAATTGTCCCATCAGGACTCACTTATGTCCGGGAGCCAGGAAGCCTCTGTGAATTGAAGGCATGTGTGTGGCCAGAAAAAAGGGGATGACTATAATACATATTTGTCTTATAAAACTGTTTGGGTGGAGTTCTGCTTTAAGATCTCATACACATAAAAAGTGAAATTTGGCACGTACAAATAATTGGTCATGGGTTTGCCAATGATCCGGTATCTTGGGCGATTATAAAGCAATATAATTGGGAGGGTAGTAGCTGTTTTCTTTTAGCATACATGTCTCCCCAGACAAAGCACAATTGTGCATGATGCTAATAGCATTGTTACTAGTACTGTCATCACTATACTGATTTCTACATATTAACATTTAAGCAATGTGGTACTTTACTTCCTTCGGATGAAAATCAGAAATGTTTTGATCATGAAACTAATAAGAATTTTTTTTAGATTGCAATAACAGGTATAAGGAATATTCTTAAGCTGGCTTTTATAGTTACTATTTGTAGTATGTAGCTGGAAGCCCTGGCAACAGTTCCTATAAGAAGATGCATGACATAGGGACTAAATATATCAATCTGCAGAGCAATAAGACAGGGTTGCTCATTAGCTTTACTCTTGCTCATTTTAACAATGCCACTAATTAACATGCTATGAGAATTAAAATGAAAAGATCCCACATGATCTCTGGTGTAGGGGATAATAAGCAAAAAAGCAAAGATATCAAATGTAAATTTACCATTGTTTACCTTCTAAATGTTAAAAACTAACTATCTATTCCTATAGTGTATGTAATCATTGACACAGCTAGAAATTCACTTATAATCATTATTTCATACATTTATATAACACTTATTTATATATTACATACACTAGGGTCCATTTCTGTCAGAAGCCAATTAACCTACCAGTATGTTTCTTGAGTTTGGAAGGAAACAGGAGCACCCGGAGGAAACCCACGCAAACACGGGGAGAACATACAAACTCCACACAGATAAGGCCATGGTTGGAATCAAACCCATGATCTCAGAGCACTGTGAGGCAGCCATGGTGACCACTGTGTGTGCTTAGCCTCCATTACACATAATATGTATCAATTTAAATTAATATCACAATGTTAGAAAGGCTCACAATACTTTAACAACCATGGTCCTTGGGGTTTATCACAGATCATTAGGATAAACACAATAAAGGTTTTTCTGCCTGTTTCTATCTCTATTGCTTCCATGTAATGGTTATAATCACAACTAATGCAGTTTGTGCTGACTAATAAGTTATAGTTGCCTACTGTCCAGGAACGTCCGGGAGACTGCCGAATTTTTTGGGAGTTCTCTCGGACTCCCGAGAGAGCAGGGAAACCTCCCGGGTCCAGCTAACCTCGTTTGTGAAGTGGGTGGGGGCGGGGCTAAATGTGTCATCCTGTCCCGCCACCACCCGCTGATAGGCTGAAATTGGCAAAGATTGGCAGGGGCATGGCCACACGAATCACACTGTTAGACCACGCCCCTGCCAATCTTGATGGAGCCCCCTCCCGGACAGCTGGCTGCAAAGGTTGGTAAGTCCTTGAATTAATTGGTTATTCATGACCACAAGCCAGAAAGGGGGCAGTCTGGAGGTTCCTGATTGTTCAGCATTTTATTCTGCAGCAACTATAACCATAAAGTAACAATAACCTCCTACACTAAGGGGGAATTCAACTGACCGCGTCACTCAAAAGTAAAGCAGGCTGCGCACTATTTCCGTTAATACAGTAATTTTAAAGCAGATTCTGATCACGGCTCAGAGCTGCGAGCAAAAATCAGCGCTGGAATTACCGTGGTAACAGTAATAATGCGCATTATTACCACAGTAACGGTAACCGTGCGTGGGCTACGTTATCCCCAAACATAACGCTCTCAATTAAATCCCCCCCTAAGAATGGAATACTAAGTATTTGACCATAGGTGGCTTCTGATTTAAACGCAACAAACAGTAACATCAGGAAAGAAAAATAAACAAACAAAATAACTGCCTGAAAAACTGTGATTCAACAGTTACAGACATGACTGAACTTTATTAAAGAAGGAAAGTTTGTGATAAAGATGGTAGTGTTTGTTTGTTTGTTTGTTTCTTCTTTTCCTGCAGCCGAGTCTGTGGCGTCTAAGGATGATATTGTTCACCGGTTATGTATGGGGCTCCCAGAGCACCACCCTTGGCAGCTCAAGTGGCAACATTAAATAACTTAAAACATATCTGCCAAATAGAGTTCAGTGACGTTCGCTAACCAAAAGTCTTCAAATACTGCTGGTGTGTCTTCTAGCATCCATCTCCTAACCGTATTACCTACGTGGAGTACAGAATGTGCTAAAAATGTGTTAGATTTCACCATGGTGCAGAAACTGAGCCGTACAATGTACAGTGTGTGCATAATGACAGCAGTGTGCTCTCACCAGGCACCTCACAAGCCTCCGCCGTTCTATATGCCACAGTCTGTCCCTTACCCCAACCCCCAGAGAAAATGACAGGAAGATAATTTACCACACTGCTGTAGATTGTATGCCACCAATGGAACATGAACTGTGTTTATTTATGAGATATAATTACACAGCAAATTACTATTACATGTGTAACAACTTCCATAGAGACATTCAGAGGAGGTCTCTACCCGGCAAGGCAGCATTCAAACCATGTAAGACCAAGGGGTATATTTACTAAACTGCAGTTGGAAAAGGGGAGATGTTGCCTATAGCAACCAATCAGATTCTAACTGTTATTTTGTAGAATGCACTAAATAAATGAAAGCTAGAATCTGATTGGTTGCTATAGGCAACATCTCCACTATTTCAAACCCACAGTTTAGTAAATATACCCCCAAGACTTAGTGAAGGGTAGATAACATTTCTGCTTTCTTATGGAAATTCTACAAATACTTTATAACATTAGAAGCAATTTGTAGCACAACATATAAGCTTTTAGTGGTTTATCTGGGCTGTGCGATTTGTTTCCAGAGCAGACCATGTTGGAAGATTTAGAAAGGTCAAAATGGCTGCTGCGCGGCCCAATATGGACCCGCTATGTATCTCAATTTACAGAAATGACAATTCTAGATTTTCGCAGATTTGTGGAAGAGAAGAAGTCTGCCCAGGCAGAAGGGAGGATATGGGCAGAGTGGAGGGATTCCCGCTGAAATAGAAAAGACACACACCATCTTGTTGAATCATATTACTGCCATTTGTATGTAGATATGTTGCTCTATTAGTGGCTCTGTTCTGGATATTTGCCTCAGACCCCTTCTACTATAAACCCGGCTCTGGTTCTACCACTTAGAATGCCCCCGTCCCGCCCACTTCACTGCTGATTCAAATTAGCTAACATGAGGGTTCAAAAGTTAAGCTACAGTAAGAATTTATTGATATTTAGGGAAGCCCTAAATTCATACTTACCAACTTTAGAAAGTTGGATTCCGGGCGGGGGCGGTGGGCGTGATGGGGGGTTGGGCTCCAAAATGCGCGTCATTTTGGACCCGCTCCCGTGATGTAATGACGCAGGCGCGTCATTTGACCGCGGGGAGCGGGGCCAAACGCCGCGATTCACCGGGAATCGCTGCGTTTGGGACCTAATTCTGCCCACTTCATTAGGAAGTGGGCACTTCCTAGTGAAGTGGGCAGATCCGGGAGATTGCCACACTCTCACAAAATGCGGGAGTCTCCCGGACATTCCGGGAGAGTTGGCAAGTATGCCTAAATTGTAATGGACACGGTCATCTAAACAAACTCAAAAGATGGATACATTCAGAAGTATCATCACAGTAGGGTTTAAAATTAAGAAGAGGTATCACATTTGACCGTTGTTACACTGAAAACTGAGCCCAATACCAATTTTATTAGCTGCCACAGTAAATTTAGAGAAAAAACAATACTTCATCTATTTTAAAATATTCTGAAGTCCTGTAGGCAGGCTAAAAATGTTAAGTGTTCTTTTTGTTATTTCAGTTTATTATTCTGCAGTTGAATGACACTGCATAAATCTTAAACATTAATGAGCAGAGTATGTTGATGTTATCAACATGATGGTGCACTGCGGTGTCAGACAGAAGAATCTATCATATACTGCTACTGTAAAGGAGAAAAGTAAATGTGCAATGTATAATAAGAGCTGCTATGGCCAGACTGTTAATTCTTTATTTTAGTGTAATGTGACTCTGAGCCATTGAAATAATTTATTGCTGTTAGCTGACAATAGATACTCTAATGCACACAGAGAAAGAAAGTCTTTGTACCATGTGGTGAAATTCCAGACCCTATGAACAAAATACCCATCATAAAGGAACAAAGGCAGCTACTGTAACAAGTGCACAGGTGTGTGATCTTCCCTACTGCTCATGGACTTTGTGGTACCGGTAACAAATCACTCTGCCCTCTAGAAATCAATTACTAAGCTGTAAAGCAGCCATTAAGTAAACTATTTGTCAGTGTTTCTAAAGAAAATAATTATATGAGAAGAGTGACAAGCCAATACTAAAGCCTACAATCAAACATACTACGGTGAATGCAAAAATTGTTAGTTATACTTACTTTTGGCCTAGTATAGAAAGTCACTTCTACTGTACTAAGGTACAACCTACCAAAGGCGGAACTAGCGAGCCCGATGCAGGGAAGCAAGGAAGAGGGAACTGGGGCCCACAGCTCACTAGATCAAACCCTCTGCATCTGCTGCGCAGCGGGCCCCATTATCTCCATGGCCCCCAGTGCACAATACCTGCTGCACCAATGGTAGTTACGTAACTGCTACCAACAATGTAGTAGATACATTGTGAGAGGCATTGGCAAGATTCTATAAATGGCTAAATGTAAAGGGCTGTCTTGCACATAAAGGAGGGGGCAGTCTCCATAGGAAATTACTTTTAGGGATGTGATGAAATATGGTTTCCTGTTGGATCTCCGCTTTATTTTATCCTAGTATTGCCAGTCATCCTAATATTTGTTTTATACACTAGTGCTCTGGAAACTTCCTATTTATGAAAATTCAAAGTCATTACGAAGTGGTGGTCAAATATGGTAAACACTGCCCAATATCCATTCCCCTCTAACTCCAGTATGTTACAGAGTCATCCTGTAACATACAGGATAGTATAGCCACCATCTGGGACATCTTTTTGTCTCTTATCCCTCATCTTGAAGAATTGTCTATACACAACTCTTTATACTGTACATCAAACTATTTTGGTCCTGTGAGGTGACAGATCAGTCCCATGTATTCAGTCTCTCCTCTGCAACGCAGCATTCGTACCATGCAAGACCTGCTCAGCCAATGATGGATACGGTTTCCTTTTTTGTATGACATGCTTAGAAATGCGGTTTATAGTATGTACAGTAAGATAAAAAGCTATTTCTAGTGCTGCACACTAACATGCGCTGCCACGTCTCTGCAGAGCAGTGCGATTTGAAGACTTTTCTAGAACAAGATATAGAGGGCTTGATTCATGTTCGGACGTCAGTACCGTTGCATGCCATATCTTGCATGAAGTAGCTTTATGCATGCCCAGAAACGGACCTTACGCCAATGGAGTCAATTGCGTGCAATTCATGTCTGAATGCAAGTGATCCTTACAGTTACCTACAACTTGAAGGGCGGAACAGGGGGTGGGAAAAATATGTGTGTATCCTGTGTTCTGAACAATCACACTTGTTTAATGCTATTGCGGCAGCTGAATTAATGTCCATGTCACCCAATAAAAAAGAGAAAGGCACCTTGGGTGCTAATTTGACATTTGAAAAAAACTTATATTAAATAAATATTGGCAACCAGATTAGGAACAGCTGTCCTCAGAGGCTTGTGGGACCTCACAAGCATAAAGTATTAGCTATTTCTGTATATCGTGCTACACATAATCTGCAGACTGAAATCTCAGTATATTCATTAGACAGACAATGTTGTTCATATAGTAACTATTCAGGATCTTCAGGAGAAGGTAATTGCTAAGGTGGATATCAGATGAATAGCGTCTCCAATTACCAAATAAGCGGCTTTGATGTTTTAAGGAAACAAATGAAACAATCCCACCATCTGTAAAGATCCTCTCCAATCTTAATGCCCCGTTAAAGATGTAAGCATGTTATGTCCATCCTGTACAGTACAAGTGCTGTTATCAAACAGACGATCTAAACCATTCCACGGCTTTAGCACTTGCGTGAGTAACTTTATAGAATTCCTGTACACATCTGATTTAGAAGAAACTCCAGACCGGTGCTTAGATTTCAGTATGAGCACCTCTTAATATAGCGATTCCTATACAGAACCACCGCTGCTCTGTAAAGTACAGTGACTGCTGTCAGACAGATGATCTGAGCCATTCCGCGGCTTTAGCGATTATCTTAAGTAGATTTCTTGAAAGTTCTTGTGTAGAGCTGGTACTTAGATTCCAATATGGGCAGTTCCATAATATGGACCAACGTTGCCTTAACACGTTTCTGTGCAGTAAGCACTTTCATCCTGTGTTCTGTCCGTTAACATACGGCAAGTAACGTTTAGGCAGAGCGTACTTACACCCTGATTCAAATTGAAATGTATCTTGAGATCCACTTGGGGCCTGATTCATTAAGGATCTTAACTTAAGAAACTTCTTATTTCAGTCTACTGGACAAAACCATGTTACAATGCAAGTGGTGCAAATTAGTATTCTGTTTTGCACATAAGTTAAATACTGACTGTTTTTTCATGTAACACACAAATACTTGATATCTTATTTGTACACTGAAATTTAAAGTTGATATTTGTGTGCTACATGAAAAAACAGTCAGTATTTAACTTATGTGCAAAGCAGAATACTAATTTGCACCCCTTGCATTGTAACATGGTTTTGTCCAGGAGACTGAAATAAGAAGTTTCTCAAGTTAAGATCCTTAATGAATTAGGCCCTTGGATTTGAACACGGTCAGAACTACACACAAATTTTGCACTTGTTTTATAAACACAAGTTGCATGCTGGTTTGCGCCCGGACAAGAATCAGGCCCATAATGTTTGCTATATCTACTGTATGTAGAAGAGAATGCACAAAATATTCATAGTCTGGTGAAAGGCAATGGTGCAATCCCCAAAGCCATAAATACTAATATGGGACAGCCTTCTCTTTCATTGGTTAAAAGCTAACGTTGCACTTACTGAATTCTATGAATGGTTGGCAAGCACTAGAAGACATCCCAAATTAACACTGTAACCAGTAAAAGTACAGATAATTATTAACAGTGGGCCGTGGATCTGAGCAGGTTTTTGCTGAGCATTGAGCTTGGTTTAATTGAAGCTGTCTGTATATGTTACTTTCTGAATTTTTTTTATTTGAAGACATTTCTACCTGGTCTTCAACTCCAACTTGGGCGTAAAAAAGATACTAAAACTGATTTTCCTAAATTAAATATTTTGTATCCTTTCCTGCGTACATAACTAACATCCTATATTTTTAGTACAATTATTTCACTGTTGCACAGGAAAAAGAAGTAGACTTCCATGTACATTTTTTCGCCATGGCATGAATGCCAGGTCAAAGAGTCAGTTCCCTTCCTGTCCCTTACACCCCAGCAAAGACAAAATTATAATCTTCCAAGATCATTTTTATCCTGGCAGCATTCCTTGTGTGACTCAGTCCTAAGAATACATTAAGCACAGTCCGCCACATGCACAGCCTGTACACATTTTGATGTTTGGTCAGAATTGAATATTGTATACTAAGTGTCGAGAGTTTCCATCACTTTACTAAACAGAATTAACAGTTGTTTATTCAATTGTTATTCTGGATGTACATTTTCATTATGTTTCACATTTCTTTCACCAGCAGAAGACTGATATTTCTTACTAGCATGTAACGACATGTACATGTAGTGTTATGTGACACGCGCCAAGAACAGCTGAATGGCAGAGAACATCAGCAAAGGTGGGAGATTAGACAGAAGAATGTCAGCACAGAAACTGGTTTTAAAAAGAATTAAGGTAATTTGCATGTATGCACATGCACCACACCTACTGGGTGATACAATATTCCTCATGGAAAGGTGAACAAGCATGTGTGTAACGCAAGAGGAAGGAGGAGTAGGGTAGCTCTGTGGGTTAAGGCATTCCCTGACACTAAAAGAGATGGTAGAGACCCTGCTAATTCCAGGGTTAACTCTGTGACCTTGGACAAACCCCTAGGGTTCCAGACACCAAAACCTGGTAAGTTCAGTTCAGGTGAGTAGAGAAACTACATAACACTAAAACAGTATGTGCTACATACAATCAACACGTAGAGTAAACAAGTAAAAAAATATATAATAGCGCTCCCTATGGGTTTTGGTATGAGTAAGACTTATAAGGTGTGATTTGCTAACCATGGCTCATGAGCCATAATTTTCTTTCCTGTCTGGTGAGCATAAGCAAACTGAGACATTCACAGTGCTATAAACTGTTATGAATAAAACACTATGGTCATCAAATATAAGGTATTCTTCAGCTGTGTGTTAGAACCAAAGGTTAGTTTCTATGTAAACATGTATAAGCAGTATTACTCTGCATTCAATGTTAGTCAATGTTCACAACTGCCAGTGACCTTATCTGAACTAGTAATATCAAAGGTGCTTTCAGTGCAGCACATTACACAAACCCAATGTGTTGTCTAGCATACAGTGGTAAGGACATGAAAACATTCTGGATTAATGTGATATCTGCACTCAACACACATAAATCATTGAAAGCATTATGCTTCCCTTAAAACATATAAAACAGAGTTGTTTTCTGTCCCATGGACACGCATACAAGAGCCACACACATACCTTGTGCGTCCTGCTCACTTGACTTTGGACTGCTTCTCGCCCTGCGTTCAGTTTTTTTAAGTCCTGATACACTGCTGACCCCTCCGCAGCCAGCTCCATTGTGAGCTTTGCCATTACCATTGTACACAGTCGTACAGGTTCCTAAATGGGTTTTGTACAAAGTGGATGGAGGACTGTTCAACCGGTTTTGTCTGTCAATCTGCTTGAGTTTCTTGTGCTGGGGTTTGCAATACTGGTCTTCTCGTGTGATGTAACTTGACATCCCAAACAGTGGTATGATTTCTGTACACAGAGAAACATACATGGTAAGATCAGGGTAACGTCATATTGAAGATAGGACATAGGGATGTAGGACAAAACAGTTTATACCAGCCAACCACAAGCATTGATCACATGCAAAGAGACACAGAGCTATTTGTATTAAAAATTAAAATAATCATCATTTGTGGGTACTGGCTGGAGGATGTCCCCATAATGTGGGAGTCCTGGGAGACTTCCATCAGTCAGATATTTTGGGGGAGGAGCTTAGGGTAGGAAAAATTCATTTTGACCAGATGTATTTTTCTGCCATATTTTATGTACTGAATAAAACAACATACAATCCAGGACAGGATGCTATTTTTTAAAGCAGTATGTATAATACATTAAGGTGCACATAATAACAACATTCTACAACACATATAAGTGGTACATGGTTTGATAAAAAAGAACAGGTGAAACCAATGCATTTTTGTGTTTCTCAATGTAATTCCCATTGCTAGCAAAACACTTGTCCAATGGCACCCAGATCCTTTATACCACTAAAAAAGTCTTACATCCATAGCAGACATGTCCCTGTCATCACATTAAATAAATAAATAAAATCTCTAACAATAAGACATCTAAGAGGCTTTATGAACATGGTCCGGTGAATATGGAGGGTAATGGGGTATTTTGATTCCTGCCATGTGAACGACAGCCATCACGTTTCCTGTAGATGTCCCAACATAGAACTTATTTAGTGGGAGTACATATAAATAATTGAAAAACATGGTTTGCTTTTTAGTTTACAAATTAAAATGATGTCTCCATGTATCATCCATCGTCGTGATCTAATCCCAAATTGTCCTTTACCTATTCCATAAGTGATGTTGCCTATTGCTCATTTTTCAAGTTAGTGGAATGCATCTTACTTTCACTTCTGGATTGTCACTTTGTGGATATTACCAACTGAGATAATGACAGTCAGCTGTTTCCCTAAGAGTTCTTATCCTGCATCACAAGTCATGAAAACAATCCATAGCTTCTTTTAACATCTATTCTCCGACAATTACAGGCAAAAGAAAACCTGGTATATGACCAAGTGCAAAATGGCCAAGGCGCAGGGCACAATATTATTTTGTGGTGCTGTGTTCCTAGATTTGAACACCTGCACTGAGAATTACGACACTGCACAATTGTTTGCAATTGGCAGCAAGATGGCAGCGTTTGTGGTGCAGCGGGGGCTGGCAGCTGCATAGGAGCTGGAGGAATGTAGGCATCCCTTGCTAAGTATGGCGTGCAGTGGACCCATGCAAAATGAGAGTGCTTTTTGCAGAGCTTGATTATTAAAATGAGAGGGGTGGAAAGGAGGTAGTTTAAAGGTGCTAAACCCATAACAGTATCTTGTCTAGGTCTCCATGGCGACTTTATTCGGCTCTGAATAGTACAGGAAGGAACGGTGAGAGCTCCCATGTGTCAGCTTGGACACATAGGGAGTTATGTTAGAAATGTTCATACTAGTCCAGCACAAAGTGGATTACGGACAAAAATATCTGAGTAGTTGATACTGATGGAGTAGACGTTAAATATCCACTGACCACAATCCCTCGTTGTGTGGCCAGCAGTGCTCTGTATACTTATAAGGAGCTCCTCAAGTCTGTAGCCAGGACAGCACAGTACAGGTGCTACACAGGTTGGGTACATACTGGAGTACATTCTGCTTTTAAGCAAATTATCAATTACATTAATAAGACTCATCCATCTGTATAACTTACAACACATCAGCACAAAACAAACTGGGGACATGTTGTACTTCACTAAAAATAAATATGTAAACATAACTCACCTTGTTCCCCATATATTGTGGGTGGGAGATGGTGTGGATAGAACTGGGGTGGTATATCCCCTGGACCAGTGACTGGGGGGTAAAATGGTGAATGTGAGTTGTGTAGGAAATGCGGATGATGAGCGAGATAAGGAGGCAAATGGTGAGTTGGAGAGATGGCGGATGGGTAACTGGGAGGGTAGCAATCGGGGGATTGTGGTGTAACGACTACACGTCGCACTCCTGTGCTGTCTTCTATAACCTGTGAAAGAGAATTGGCCACAAGTTATTATGACAAATAAAGAGAGAGAGCAGCACGGTTACATTTCAGAAACCAAAAAGTGCACAAATCACCTACATACAATGGAATCAGTAAAGAGAAAGCAACCTATCACTCACTAGGAACTAAAAACATCACCATAGCTCACAAAGGTCAATGAACCCAATAGGTCAATCATTACAACACCACCAATTAGGTACAACAGAGTCATATGAAGAATGATATGACTGTACAATCATTTCCTATTTTCATGCATTCGTGGCATTGACTGCTCATATGTACAGTCAGGTTGTGATTTATAGGGATCAATAAATAATATTTTAATGTGTGTTCTAGCAGCCTTCCCATGCAGCTGTGCCTCTGTGCCACAACTACATGATTCCATCCGTACATACGTTGTGCAAGAAGCACAACTGGAACTGAAACTAAAACCAACAGCATGGGCTGTACCAGGTTAGATTACCTAGCCCTAGGAATGGACCCGTTGAAGGGTACATAACAATAATTACTTCCTCTGTAGCTCGTCTACATATAGTTTTTAACTGTATCTGCTTGACTGTAGGGAAGGAGTCATATGACTTAATTTCAAAACTATTCATAGCGAGACATAAAAATGTGAGATAATGAAAATCACACTTAGTGGAGCAATCCGGCACATTGTCCACCTTGGTAACAAATGGCTGTTGGGTCCTAGGACAAAGCAGCCATGTGCCATAGCCTCATTGTGGCGTACTGGTGTGGATGGAAGATGACGGCACATACATGCCGATAATTAAATTATGCCAACTAATTTAATACATCTATTATCATGTATTGCGGTCCACTGAAGCTACAATATCAGCCCTATTGCTCAATATCCACTGTTATATACCAATGTGTGACCAGGTTTACACACCCCGATACAATGGAGTGCATGGAGAGGCGAAGGCTCTGAAAGCCTACGTTAATGTTTATGCATCTGTAATTATCAAGCTTCTTTGTTTATATATAAAGGATAACGCCAGAAGTGGATACTGTTAACACTAACCATGCTTCTACATTTGTGTGTGTGTGTATATATATATATATATATATATATATATATATATTATATTGTGGCAAGAGCCCGCTACTGCTGAAGCACACACGAACAACTTCTTCTTTTTATGCAGCTTTATTGTAAGGATGGTTAAAACGTATTTGACACTGTATGACTTTCACAGCAATTATGGAGACCCTAAACACTAGCTAGACATAGACCAGCTCTCATAAGACCAGCCAGCTTCCCCAGCGTTGGTCTCAGTGAACAAATGACACAAGCAAGTTTTTGTACATGATACTCCTCCCCCAGCCTTAGCTTGATGGGCAAGTGACACACCCACCTTCCCTTTAAGAGGAAACGCCCATCACTGGCTCTGTTTGCACTAACAGACACACCCTGTCCGTTTGCTGAGAGGAAGGAGCTTTCAAATCCTGTAAGTTAACTAAACTTTAAACTATACATAAGTCTTTACCTGGTTTAACCTCAATCTAGGTGCATAACTGCGCCAATGTCTTACTCTGCTTGTATGCTTTCTCAGCATCTTGTCAGATAAATGCCTCCCTTTGTTACAATATATATATATATATATATATATATATACATATATATATATATATATATATATATATATATATACATATACGCACACACACATATATATCTATATATATATATATATATATCTATATATATATAATAGATATAGATATGCCATGTTGCTTTTTTTATGTGACTTCAATAACGTCACAATGATCTAAATACATTAAATATGTCTGCCTTTTAATAAAGAACAGATGTGGTTGTTCTCCTGTTATCATTTGTCACTATGACGGCAGACAATTACAATCCAGTGATGCACAAGTCCGATGTTTAGCTTACAGGAGAGTAACAACATGGGCTCAATTCTTGCCCAAATTCCACTATATGCAATTAGCGCATATAAAATGAAATGGATCTTAAAGTTTGCCATTATAACGGTCTCTGCAATATACAATTGCGTGAATATACCTGTGAGATGTAACCAGGAGGAACGTGTATTGGTGGGATGGATCCATTAGGAGACATCATTGGAACTTCTGCAGGACCTACGACAGAAGAAAAGCAAATAAAATGTAGAATAACAAAGATGAAAAAAAAAATGCATCCTTTTCTAGTGTTGTGCTGACAATATATTTGCATAGCTATTTTGATTTCTCTTTGTTGAAAATAATATAACCTGATTTTGCACAGTAAAACAATACTGTAATTAAATTAAAGAGGCGTTCGCTATAGAGGACTTTTCATTCACATATTAAACAGTGTCACAGACCAGGGCCATCTTAACAACATTATGGGCCCCTGGGCAAAGCAGTGCACTGGGGCCCCTAGATATAGATATAGATATATAGATGTATACAGATACAGATATAGATATATAGAGATAGAGATAGATAGATGTACTTGCTCAGTGACCCTTGTATGTTTTTTTGCAAGTTTTTTTCTTTTGCAGGATTATTTATTCTCATTAAGAGCCGTGCCTATGGGGCCCCCTTGCCCGTGGGGCCCACGGGCAGCTGCCCATCGTGCCCAATGGAAAAGATGGCCCTGTCACAGACACTTATACAATCTATACATTTCCAGAGACACTTCTAGGCATGAAAGACACTTGTTTAAAAGGAAACAACTTGAGCACATCTTCAAGTACGATTGTTGGCGTGACACTTTGGAAGCATGTTGAGTTCCATACATTTTGTTGGGGATGGCATGTAAAGGGGTTCACTATTCTATTGTTTCCCACTATCAAAACTGATATCTGCATCATTCTTCAGGACAAAAACAATAGCAAGCATTAAACAAAACATCCACGTTGATAAGTCTTATTAAATGAAGCAGGCAGGACATGTACTTTATTCATACTAGCTAATCAGCTATTCGCCTTCATTGCTCTGATCTTGACCGTTAAAGGCATATTCATTTATTTTCATCATGAAGGTAAAAAAGGACTTTTTTTTTTAAATGCAATTCATGCAATAGGAAAATATCTTTCTTGTATTTGGCGATAACAACTCATCATCTTTCTCCTTTCTTTTTTCATTAACCAACTTAAGTCAGAAAAAAAATTATGTTAAACAACTAATCTTTACTCATATCTCTAAAAAATGGCTAGATTTTGAGATTGTGGTATTAAAATTAGTAATAATTATGAGCCCGATTCATTAAGGATAGTTAAGCAAAAGTAAGTAAGTTAAAACCATGTTGCATTGGAGAGGGAGGTAAATTTAAAATGTGATGGCAGATTTATATTTGGGGTAGGGCGTGTCCTAGATCAACTTTAAATTTCAGTGTACAAATAAGCTATCAAGTATTTGTGCACTACAAAAAAAAACAGCCAGTATTTTCCTTATGCAAAATAATAAACTATTTTCCACCCCTTGCATTGCAACATGGTTTTGCCCAGAAAACTTGAGTGAGAAAACGCACTCAATTTTTTGCTTAACTTTCCTTAATGAATCAGGCCCTATATGTGAATTAGACATAGAGCAAAAAGAATGATCTTTTGGAATGGAAACCCATACTGCTACTTTCATTAACACAGCTTAACATCCGATTGGTTGTTGTCGCTTTCAGCACAAAATTGTACCTGGTATTAAATAAACTCCCATGTGCAAAAGATATAGATGATTTATGCATAGTAAACGTTATCCAAGCTGACTAATATGTCCATCAACAGCTCAGGTCTTAGGTCTTCAGCTCATGGAAACAATTCAGAAAATTCTCAGTGGGGAATACATGCCAGCCTTTTATTTTACCTATATGGAACAGAATCTAATATTTCATTACAGGTTTGCTCATAGGGAATTATGGTTATCCCAGAAATGTAATATTATTCCAGAAACATGCTTTTTATGGGCATTGCAAATTATTCCAATGAATGAAACCGTAAAATGGTATTTATTATTAAAGTGATCTATTATCACATTCACACTTGTTCCTTGAGTATCCTGTAAAACACACTTACACTTTCTGCTTTATGTCACCAAGTTACACTCACCGCCAAAAACTAATTAAGTCTCTACTCCTCCACTATCTTTGTGTTTGTCCTCTGCCAGCAGCATGCAGAGACACAACAAAAGCACAAAGTCAGCAGGAGAGGAAACACAAAAAGATTGTAAAAGTACATAAAAAGACTTAAATAATTTGTCCTGATATAGAGAGCAAACACTGCATTCTAGAACAACAATTGAAACATTTCTTGATGTTACCCAATGTGGCATTTTTAAACGCGTCGAGTTGTTAACATGCACAACCATTGCTTCTAAATGCAGCAATAATTTTTCCAGGTTTTTTGTGATTATCACATTTAAACACACCAGGAAAACGTCAGTAATCTCTAAAACGCTAGTAAAAACACGTATACAACACATATGTGTTTGAAAGTGTTAAAAAAACGTTAGTCAGGATGAGGTCTACTAGAGGGCAAAGACAATCAAAGACAAAATACAGACGTTCACAGCAATGTAGCTGTTTGTTGCATTAAATATATTCACGTAGAAAAAAAACTATCTTCTTTAATGTAAACAGTTACTCAATAAATGCGATATCTGCTCCCCATTCCCGCCTCCAATCATCAAAGCAATGTAAAAATCCCAGGCTTTTACTCCAGTGCAAGCAAGAAAGACAATTGTCAGTGTGTGTGTGATCAAGACTAATATTGTACAGCCACAGTGTGGTCACATTAAACACTGAGTGTACAGTGCATGACCTTAGGACAGGGAAGCTATCTGTCCATCCGTCCCAAAAATTCTCTATATAATAATACAGCCACAGCCTTTTATTTATTTATTTTCATCATAACCATAAAGGGGACTGGTGTTCCAGGTAACCAAGTGCCCCCACGGGTCACAAAATCTTGCCCACTAACCAAACCAAGGGTCACGTATGCCATGCTCATTCAGCCACCCACCTGACCTTCTGTCCCAGGATGTAATAATCCATTCCGTGACATGCAAACTCTATAGGACTGCTGCCCAGTCAGTTCTCAGAGTTACCCTCAATCATAACCCACGATTTCTGAGCAACAACCATTAAGCTCTCTCCCCATAACTGCAACACAGCCCGTGACATATTCAGCTTGATAACTGCATATAACAACATCGTCAAAATTTCCATTTCTTTTGCTAACTTAAAATAGATTTAATTTTTATCTTTCATCCTATTTTGTTTAATAAAAGTACAACAAAGCTCACATAACATAAACCAATACAACACATAACACATAATTTAAGGCAATCCCATGCAAATTTGCAGTGTACTTTTTTTCAACAGAATTCAGAGTGGCAGGCTATAAGAAAATTGGTAAGTAGCATTATTCCTTGGTTTGTTTCTTCAGGCTGCTAATACTGATTTGTAGTTCAGCACGGTTTCCACGGTGTCATGTGACTACCATGATAACCACAGTCACATGGCACATAATGTAGTAAACAGAGATGCTTAGGAACACCCAACTTAAAGGGAAAAAACTTCTATGTGGGATTGTCGCTTTAAATATTCCTTTTTTATATGCCCTTATCTCCTAACTGGATGGGGTGGGTTTGGTTGCCTCTGTATGCTCTGCTGGATAGCGGCTGTCATGAGCAAGCTCTCTGTTTGTATATGATGTTGCTCATGCCCCTCTCTTTATTCTCTATCTATTATAAATTGCAAAATTACACCCACAGTTCCAACAAGGGAAATCTCATTGTTTCTCCTACTAAACCATCTGGACTTCCTCTGCTCACAGTGGCAGCAGGACCCGTAACAGGCTCCCTGCTGCAGTCATAACCCACTGGCTGACTCCTAAATGGTGCTTTACATACCTCTCTTAGACACTACCTTATAACAGCAGAATAATTATAGTTAACACCCAGCATTCAGAACAAAACAAAAGTTTCTGATCAGTTGATCATTTTCAGAAATGTAATGACATTTTCAGGGACAAAAAAACTTTCACGGACACTTTTTAAAAAACAAACAAAAAACCCCCAAAAAACTGGGATAGTCCATGGTAATTGGGATCACTAATAAACTGACTACTCTGTAAGTAGCTGCCTGAAACCTTGGACTATTATAGTATTTCTCTGATGTTACTGAAAAATGTGTGGTCCATTAGTCCGTAGCTAGTGTCACTTGGATCACTGGCAGGGGAGGGCTGGCAAACTTCAGCCCGGGGGGCAGCATATTTTAAAGGAAGAAAAACTGCAGGTGACCCAGTGACCCAGCCCAAGGTAGCATTATGTGACCGGCCTGGGGGGGGGGGGAGATGCCCCCCTGCCACCCAGCCCAGCCTGCCCCTGATCACTGGCTACAGTAAAAGTTTCCATAAGGAGGGTCATTAAAAGTTTTAATAGTTTATTATACAAATATAATTTACAAGTTTTGCCACTGTAAATAAGTCACTTGTGTATTACAGATAAAATGCATCTGTTGATATCAAATTCAGTTTAGTTCTCTCTTTTCATAATGTTAGAATCAATGTATCATAACTTGGCATATATGTAACATTATCAGTAAACCTAAATTACAGTTTCCTTATAAAAGGAGCTAGCTACTACTAGAATTCACAAATATGTATGTAAAAGTTTTTGGTACCCATTTATCAACCTATAATAAATAGCCCATTTATTACCGCACTGAAACAGTAACAAGGCAATTGCGATCACTTTACTATAAACTATTTGCTGGGACAGGTTCCTATTGAAGTTGCTGTCCCGGCTGAACAATGTTAATTAATAGACACTTAAATAATTTCTTATCCATGCAATAAAAAATGATAACTAATGTGAGAATAATATGATGGATCATAAATTAACCCCTTAGGAATGTATCACAACTGAATACATTTGAACTAAATTGGTGATCATGGATTTTTTCTTATACACATCAGTTTTCCTGTGTCTTATTCCTTGTGCTGCATTGTGCACACTCGTTTCCCTGTATATAAGTGTACTCCAATACACAGTGAGCTACACTCTGAAATGGGCGATAACAAGGACAATAAAGTTGGCACACAGTTCACACTTGCCTACTCTCCCGGGATTTTCGGGAGGCTCCCGAATTTCGGGGAGTCCTCCCAGACTCCCGGAGGAGTAGTCAAACCTCCCAGACTCTGTAAAATGCCAAAATTTCTGGCATTGAATAGCGAGGCTTAATTGTGTCATTAAGCCCCACCCCCGCTATTCAATACCTTGAATTTCTGTATTTTATGGTAGGGGCATGGCTATAGTGACATCATTACGTGGTCACGCCCCCTCCTACCCCCTGTCACATGATCTGTACTCTGATCTCCTGGAGTACAAATTTAAGTATGAGTTCTATAGCAAATGTAAAAAAGGGGAAGAAGTCATATAAGATTGCGGACTTGAGAGCCACAAGAACACCTCCAGTATCTCAGTGATTGTTGAATACTGATTAGTGCCCAATTTCTTTACACGAGAGGAGATAGCAGTAAAAAAAAAAAAAAATGGAAACAATTTGAGAATTACTGAAGAACAAGAGAGCTCTGAAATGTATCCTTATCTTTGTGACTAGTGATATCAGGACGTGACAAAGATAACACAATCTCCTTAAAGTGCGCAACCATACAGAAAGTGACAAAGATAACAATATAATTCACAGTAAATACACATACAGGAGCTGAGTTGGCCGCACCTGCACCCAGGGCCGCCGAGAGGGGGGGGGAGCGGGTACATTTTACCCGGGCCCGGCCATGCCAGGGGGCCCGGGCCGGGCCCTCGCTGAATTTTTTTTTTTATTTTATTTTGTAAAAAATTTTTTGTATCTTGCGGTTTTTAAAAATATATATATATATTTTTTTTTTCCCGGGGGGTGGTCCGTTGGTGGGGGAGCTATAAGAAATAAAAAAAAAAAAATAATAAAAAAATCAATACTCACGTGACCGCGGCGCCGCGTCCCTCCTTTCCTGTCTTCTCCATTCACACTGACTGTCGGGCATGACGTCATCAAGTCACGCCCGACAGTCAGTCAGTGAGGAGCGCCGCAGCCAGACAAGACCAAGGCAGAAGAAAGAGGAGAAGACAGAAGAGAAGAAAAGAAAGAAGCTTACAAGAGGTAAGGAAAGAAACTGAGAGGCAAGGGGGAAAACAGAGGGACAGTACTATAAAAAAGGGGCAGAGAGGCACAGAGGTATACAAGGACAGAGAGGCACAGAGGAAAACAGAGGCAAAGAGGCACAGAGGAAAACAGGGGCAGAGAGGCACAGAGGAATACAGTGGCAGAGAGGCACAGAGGAATACAGGGGCAGAGAGGCACAGAGGAATACAGGGGCAGAGAGGCACAGAGGAAAACAGGGGCAGAGAGGCACAGAGGAAAACAGGGGCAGAGAGGCACAGAGGAAAACAGGGGCAGAGAGGCACAGAGGAATACAGGGGCAGAGAGGCACAGAGGAATACAGGGGCAGAGAGGCACAGAGGAATACAGGGGCAGAGAGGCAAAGAGGAATACAGGGGCAGAGAGGCAAAGAGGAATACAGGGGCAGAGAGGCACAGAGGAATACAGGGGCAGAGAGGCACAGAGGAAAACAGGGCAGAGAGGCACAGAGGAAAACGGGCAGAGAGGCACAGAGGAAAACAGGGGCAGAGGGGCACAGAGGAAAACTGCAGAGGGGCACAGAGGAAAACAGGGGCAGAGAGGCACAGAGGAAAAAAAGGTGCAATGAGGCACAGAGTTAAAAAAAAGGGGAGAGAGGCACAGAGTGAATAAAAAGGGGGGAAAGCAGCATGGAGGTCGCAGTGTAGTTGTGATGGGGCTTGTTGCAATGTAGTGTGTGTGCGGTAGGTGGCGGCTAATTAATGGGCGCTATTTTGTTTGTAGGGTGATGGTGAGGCAATTTAATAGTAGGGACTATTAATTTAAGATGGGGTGGTTTGGGGGCTATTGAATCTTGGGGTGAGTTTAGGGAGAATGAGGTCTATTTATTAAATGTGACTATGAGTTATTTAATGGCAGTGATGGTTGCGGGAAATAGGTATTGCTGGGGCTGTTTGCAGGAAGTGAAATAGGTTTATTTATTAAATGTGAATACTATTATTTTAATGTTGGGGCTGGAGGAAGGCCTAATTATTAATCGTGAGTGCTATTGATTTAAGGCCGGGGCTGGCTGTAATTTTCTAAATGTAGCCATTTTTTTTTCAAAATAGGTCCTTCAACATTCCTGGATCCGGACAAGCCGCAACAAAAGAAAGCAGCAGCCACAGGTGGAGAAAGTGAGAAGAACAGGTAGGAGAGAGCAGCACAGTGTGTGAAATGTTGTGATTCTAGTAAGGACAATACCAATTTTTGGTGAATGTTGTGCCCAATGTAAGGTGTAGGCCAAGACTGAACTGTTTGTGTACACACTGCATTGTTTGTATACTACACTGTGGTGGTAGATGTCCTGAAAGTCAGGAGTGCTTGAACATATGTGACGCTCTGGCGAATTGAGAGCCTAGTGGTTTTTATGTTAGCCACGCCCCAATGGCACGTTTGCCACGCCCCCAAATGCATGACCACACCTCCCAAAATTTTTGCACCGCCATTTGGCTAGCCACGCCCCTGAATGTATGACCATACACCTAAATTTTTTTGCGCCGCCGTAAGGCGGCGCAAAAAAATTTTGGGTCTTACTTGAATATGAGGGGGGCCCCATGAATTTGTTGTACCCGGGCCCTGAATTCTTCTTGGCAGCCCTGCCTGCACCCCAATTGCGGCCATATGTAAAGCTGTAACTATCCAACATATATGCAGAAAAAAAGATGTCAGGCGCTGAGTTAAACTGTTGCTTCTCTGGAGATAGGAATAAGACTAATAACACAGACACCCCTCTGCTGCTGTTTAGTAAGTATTAAGCCAGATTCTAAATAGGAAAAACAATTAGAAAAATAGGAAACCAGCGATGAGTCTGCACCAGTAACATATGTGCCCGGTTTACACTAAGCACTCTCACATACACTTATGTCCATGTTTATAACCATTTGGTTTTTGTTTGCAAAATATGTATTCACTATTAGACATCAACAAAACTAAAAAAAACTCTCTAATACAGGAGAAACAACTCCCTGTTTCATGCATGTGAAAAAAACCTTTTCACATACACAAAGGCATAATATATGAATGTTCAACAAATAAAGCACCTATCAGCGCCAGCGGAGCATTCATAAACAACCAACTTGCCCTTAACCACATGCAAATAATGTGTCTTGAACAGGCTTATATGCGCCTGTGTCATGGTCGGTATCTATTCACAGTTGCATGAACATGCCGTTACTGTACTTGGCTTACATTTGAATCATCATCAACCTTTATTTATATAGCGCCAGCAAATTCTGTAGCGCTTTACAATAGAGAACAAGTATTAATAAAACAATACTGGGTAATACATACAGACAGAAAGGTAAGAGAACCCTGCTCGCATGCTTACAATCTATGGGACAATGGGAGTTTGAAACACAAGGGCACGTGCTACATCATATTGCATATTGGACCAGCTAGAATGCAAAGGTAAAAATTATTGAGTGGGCTGTGTGATCAGTCACACAGCAATGTTGGTCATGTCTTGTGTTAGCTGTGTAGAGGGTGGTAATAGGGTAACCTAGGGAGATGTTGGTTGAGGAATATTATAAGTTTGTCTGAAGAGGTGGGTTTTCAGAGAACACTTGAAGGTTTGAAGACTAGAGGAAAGTCTAATTGTGCGAGGGAGGGAATTCCACAAAGTGGGTGTAGCCCCAAAAAAGTGCTGTAACCAGGAATAGGAGGACGTGATGAGAGTGGAAGAGAAAAGCAGATCTTGTGCAAAACAGAGGTGTCGAGTTGGGAGATATTTTAAGACAAGTGAGGAGATATATGTGAGTGCAATTTTGTTGATGGTCTTGTATGTTAGTAGAAGAATTTTATATTGGATTTGTTGAAAAACAGGCAACCAATGTACAGACTGACAGAGTGGCTCAGCAGAGGAAGAACGGTTTGCAAGGAAAATCAATCTAGCCGCTGCGTGCAAAATAGATTGTAGGGGTTCAAATCTGATTTTGGGTAGAGGGAATTGCAATAGTCGATGTGGGAGATGATGAATGCATAAATTAAGGTTTTTGCAGTGCCCTGTGTGAAATATGTGCGTATTCTGGAAATGTTCTTTAAATATATGTAACATGATTTAGATATAGAGTCAATGTGGTGGATAAACGATAGTTGTGAGTCAAGGATTACACCTAGGCAGCGAGCTTGCAGGCTGGGATTTATTGTCATGTTATCAACAGAAATAGAAATGTCAGGCAGGAAGCTTCTGTTTTTGAGTGGGAATATTATTAATTCAGTTTTTGAAAGATTGAGTTTGAGTTGGCGAGAAGACATCTGAGATGAAATTGCAGAAAGACAGTCAGTAACGCGAGACAACACAGATGGTGAAAGATCAGGAGAAGATAGATTTGTGTATCATCTGCATAGAGATGATACTGAAATCCCAGGAGCTTATTAGTTTTCCAAGAGAAGTGGTGTAGATAGAGAATAGCAGAGGACCTAGGACTGAAGTTTGGTGGTCCTCCAACTAATAAAGGAAGTGGAGCAGAGGTGGATCCAGAGAAATTAACACTGAAAGAGCGATTAGATAGGTAGAATGAGAACCAGGATAGGACCGTGCCTTCAAGACCAAGAGATTGTAGCGTTTGTATGAGGAGAGAGTGGTCAACAGTGTCAAATGCAGCAGAGAGATCCAGGAGAATTAGAAGAGAGTAATGACCTTCACTTTTTGTTGTGATCAAATAATTGACAAACTTTCCTCCCCATCCTGCCTCTCCAGGAGCAAGAGCAGAATCAGGCACATCTGCATAGGTGCATATGTAGGCAGGCATTTTTCTGGGCATGCATTACCCATTTCACCCAAGGTACGCTATCTAATTTGCATAGTACTAACTCTGCACCATCTCCACTACAGCGTCACTCCTCATATAGCAACAGAAGCCAGGCATTCTCATTTTATTAACTGATAGCAGAGATTGCACTTCCCAGGGGTGTGACAGAAAAATCCCTCCCACTGTGCGGGAGGGAGAGTTCCTCCAATGCGGAAATATACACATCTCTTATACAGTGTTCCTCTGTGACATTTTTCCTTTCTCACATATCATTAAAGAGGAAAATACATAAGGACCCAAAAATAATTAACAAAATATAATTTATTAAAATGCTAGTTTATTTGTCAACTCTATATTATTTGTCAGCTGTAGGAATTACTCATCCCCTACTATGAAAATTAAAGATAGTAAAAGTCACCTTGGATGCCGTTCTGTGACCTTGTGCTTTTATATGGTGTCTGAGGTCCTCTCTAACCTCTCATCATAGTACTAAAACAGGAGAACAGTATCCACAGCATAACACCACCCACACACCCATCGCCTCTAGACAAACCCATACACACAGGCAAACCCGCATACTTACTTTTGAAAAATAATTTCAGGGGGATTGTGTAACTCACTCCTAGGCACCATGATAAGCACACAGAAGTGGTTGTGTCCTACTCTGCCCAAGGGCCATATCCAGTACCACCAGGGCACTGTGATGTCATCACATACACACGCGCTCACACACAAGCAGGTAGTTCCATACCTCCCAGCATTTAGAATCATGAAATCAGGAAAAACTAAGCCCTGACCCAATCATGCCCAAACTCCGCAATGGGCGCACACCTTTAAATTCCACCCACTTTTTGTTAAACCCCCCACCTTTTTTAGAGGTTGCTTTCAGCTGCAGGAACCCGAGAGGTTAGCCTACCTTCAGGGAGTCTCCCAATATTCTGAAGAGTAGGCGACTATGCAAACCAGTCTACTACATAATTACCTTGCATGCTGGATAGGTAAGCAGTGGCTGCTCCCATGTCTCTTTCACTTTCCCTGTTTGATACTCTAAAACTGTTCCTTTCCTCTCCTCTGCTGTTCTTTATGTCCTTTTCTGCTCAGGCTTTTATTCACTTACTACTGCTACCTGATCTCCCCTCCCCAGATACACTGCTTACTTGTACTGTAGTAGGCTCAAACCACTGACTACAGCACCCTTGCTGCAAGGTAGCCTGGGCTGCTGTCACTAATTTAGCCTGTAAATTTAGCCAACTTATGCTTGCCATATGTAGACCCAAGACCAGGGCCATCTTTTCCATTGTGCACGATGGGCAGCTGCCCGGGGGCCCCACGGGCAAGGGTGCCCCATAGGCACGGCTCTTAATGAGAATAAATAATCCTGCAAAAGAAAAAAACCTGCAAAAATAACCTACAAGGGTCACTGAGCAAGTACATCTATCTATCTCTATATATCTATATCTATATCTGTATCTGTATACATCTATATCTAGGGGCCCCGGTGCACTGCTTTGCCCGGGGGCCCATAATGTTGTTAAGATGGCCCTGCCCAAGACATGGACTAATTTAGTATTAACACTCTGTCATGCAGTTTATGGAACAGTGTGAGTGCACAGTTTAACAATATTACAAAAAGGACATTCGTAAATAAAAAAGAAAACTTTAAAAAAAGTTCAACTTTAAAAATGTAAAAACTGGCATTGTCCCAACAAATGAAGTGAAGTTTTGTCTTAATGTTTTACAATGTGATTTTTTTTCCCCCTCAAGTAACAACAAAAAGATGCGAGGACAATGTCCTATTAAAGCAGCTTATTGATGTAATTCTACCAAGCAAATGTTTGCAAGATTTCATGCTTAGAATGTTTAAATAGTACTGCAATGTGGCTGCTGTTTACTTGTGTTCCTTTTCACTGAGCTCCATTCTCAAGTAGACTTACCACACACAACTAATAAGGGTTGGTTTTAGGCTGAGAAAATGTACTTCCCTTTCTCCAGTCAAAGTATTGAGCACAAGAGCAGCCATTCAGTGCATGGTAGGGTGCCTCAAAGGGATTGAAATATGTTCTCAGTTGGCAAACACAGCTCTGTTTGGACAGTATGTCCAGCCATCCACTCAGCAAACATCAGGATTCCCATTACTACACAGAAAGAAGCAACAGACTGTGTGCATTAGTGTTGGCAGTGCTCCAGGTTTGCCAACTCTGGCTACGAACTGGTTCCATTAGCCTTAGTTCAGCTCCAGGCTGAGTCAAAACAAGCTCTTAGCTGCAGGCCGCTCCAGGAGCCCCCGGCTCCATCTCCTAAGCTGCTCCACGCCAGATACACAATGTTGCTCCAGCTACTTTGTGCAAAGTACAGCTCCTGAGCTAGAATACATTGTTCTTGTGTAATTTTAGTTTTGTGTCCTTTTAGGTTAAGTGCCCATTTTCAGTAAATGTAGTATATTTTAGAATACTGTCCAACCAAAGTTATTCAGATTTAAATATTAATATAATTTTGTATTTAATTAAAAAATAATAAGCCAACCGAAAGAAGAGCTACTACAGAAGCTGAACTGCAACTCACTGGAACCTCTAAGGTGGTATATTTGGCACCTCTGCGACCCCAATCCTTTCCATTTACCTGGCCCCCATAGCCCAGGGGGTCAGAAAGATCCATAGCACTTTTCAGAGTGCAGCTGGTAGTTTCTGGGGATGTGGGGAACCTTGTTTTTTGCAGCCTACTACTTCCAGTGAAGGCTCCAGTCCTGCACTGACCTGACTGTGGCTGGTGTCACTATGACAAGTGACCTCCACGCTGCTGGTTTACTTTTTACAGTGGAAATAGGCCCGACCTTTCTTGCCTGGGGCTGGTCTTCATTATGGCAGGGTGACCCCATGCTATTAACAACAACTTTTGGGTTTCGGGTTCTTGAAACTCCCACACCTCAAATACAATACTGGAACACAATTGTCTTGATTGGCATAAGAGCTGTTTTTGAGCAAGCACAAAGCTATTTCACTCTAGGAACGGCACCCAAACGAACTTGCGTCCAAACATGAATCAGGCCCTCTGTATTTATTTACGCACAGCATCTGATGCCGCCTGAAAAATGCTGAAAACAAAACTAGACTTTTGAAAACTGACCCTACAAGTGATTTAAACAGCCTTAGGGTCTATTTACTAGGCTGTGATGAGCCAAAAATCTGGAGAAAACAGCTGTTTTCTCCAGACAATGGGCAGTTTTTACATTTAGAGTTTTATTGTTTCACCAGGAATGTCCCTTGCAGCTCTTCTTTTAATTTATCAAGTGGTTTAAGCAGGAGAAATCAGATTTCTTCTGCCTTAATTTGTCTAACACTGGTCACTACAGTCTCCATAGACTTTGAAAGGGGCTGCGATGTGACCTAATTTAACAAACGTTGCTTTTCACCGACAACTAACGCTATCTCAAGATGGCGTTAACTTACCTTTTATTGGAGTTCATAGAACACTATTGCTGCCGGAGAAGACACTCCTCATCCATTACTGGGTCCTGCCTCTGTGAGTATGCGCAACCCTAGCCGCGTACGCGCACAGGGGTCAGAGCCTCCATTCTCCAACAAAGGACATTTTAATTAGTTTGTTGGTGGGGAGGGGGTTGCCAAGCTCTGGCCACCAATGTTAGATAGACCTTAGTGTGGATGTTCCATGCAGTTATTAAAATACTGTACCAATATTTTGACATTACAGATAATGAAAATATTCAGTTTTTATTTATATAAATATTGATCTTGACTTTTTCAGTCTATCTACCTCTCATGTTCTTTGTGATGCAATAAGCTTATGGTTTTACTTAAGAGAGAGACCATCCATGCACAAAGCGTTGACAAGAAATACAACAGCAATATATCAATGATACGGATACTATGAATACAAGAGTAGATTTCCTGGAACAAACTTTTTTTGCAAGAGGAACTGTATTTTATTATCCACACAAGTTCATATGTATAAGCTTTTCAGCATATAAAGTGAGACTGAGAATATTTGAAATGTAGAAATCAGATTCCTCTGCAGAGGGATAGAGACTCTATGACAACTCACTACACAATAAATGCTCCCCAAAATTCTTATTCTCCATACCCTGATGCTCATCAGATCTGCCTAGGTCATTCCATCTAAAATAGGAACATTGCCAGAGTCTTCATGTGTTAATCCCTGTACTTGCATTGTAAACAGGTAATATCACAGAGGGACATAGGGACATAACATCAAAAGACTCATGAAGCAGACATCAAATCATCCTTTTTCATAAATGACCCTTCACGTGTATTAATATGCACAGGGAAACCAGTTTGATAAAAAAAAAAAAAAACAGTAAAATTGTGACATTAGTATTAATGTCCATATACTGTCATGATTATATGTATTATGAGAAATGAGAAAAAGTTCCTAAATAACTAAATGGGTAGTCCAGATGGGACAGTAGGCATTACTTTGAGAGGAAGATCTCCTTTAGCAGACATGGACATTGCAGTGACAGCCCAATATATAAATTCATACATCCCCTTCTCCCTAGGACAAACCAGTCCCGTGCTGATAGCACTAGGGCTATTCCCACAGCCCTGGGCGTTGGAAGTAGATTAATAAATACAATTTTAATATCAAAGTGACATTTTGTTTGTGATAGACTACAGGTCCCAGCATGCCCTGGCCGCCTTTCAGTAGTTGGGCATTCTGGTGCTTTCCCCGGTTACTACCTAATCTTACTGCATAGCCGCTAAGAACTCATTTTCGGCGGCCCTCCTGGCTGAGCTTGAATTGCGTCTGTTTTTTATTTACATTTTCACTGGCACACTACAAGTCACAGTGGGCCCTGGATGCCAGGTCATACTGGAACTTGTGGCTTCTCAAGTGCCAGCATGACCTGGCAGCCATGGTATCTTGGAGCTTGTAGTACTACAAGTGCCAGCATGCCCAAGTTCTTAGAGGCGGTACACCACAGACAACATGCTCATTTAACCATTTAAGTTTATTTATTAACTCACACCCACTGCCCAGGGATGTGTGAATAACCCTTGAGTTATCAGCATAGAGCTTGTCCTGGGTGGGCCCACATTTATTTACAAGCACATTACCCCTAGGGAATTCAGCCTCATCCTGACCAGCCTAGGGCTGGTTGGCATTATGGCAGGGGGACCCTGCTATAGTCCCACCAGACCAGGCATAGCTTAATACTGCTATCAGCAATTTAGGGCAGACTCCATGTTTATGCCCCTCCCCTTCCATCCAATTTTTCCAAAGCTGCTTCAGTCCGCAGTGTAAGATACGCTTAAAGCGCATCTTATTGAAATGTAGGCAATTGGCATACTATGCAGAGTTGCATGTATCCTTAGATCAGTGGCGGAACTACCATAGTAGCTGCCGATGCGGTGTACCGGGGCCCATGGAGATAATGGAGTTCCGCCTCTCCTTTTTATAATTTTTCAGTGTTCTGTTTAATATATATTAGATGTATAATACTTAAAACCCATGGTTTTTGCTTGACATAAACTTTTATAATTGGATTTAGTCTAAGAATTATGCTAATTTAAATGGCAAGATGCACACATTTGCTGCTTGGTTCCATGACTGGTGTTTTCGGACAGGGTTACCATATTGGAGTCAGTTGTGGTTCTGCTACCTGAGTGGAAATGGAATAACCATACTGAGGCAGCGACTTACTATTAGGTTATACTATATTCTATATATATATATATATATATATATATATATATAATAAATAAAGTGGACACTCAGTATCGGTGTTACTAATTATATAGCACAGAAGGTTTCACTAGCTGCATTTATCTACAAGGCAATGGAAGTATAGGTCATATGTATCTCTGGCAACAACAGCACTGTGATTTCTCAAATCACGCTCCACAGTATTTCTATAAGTATAGACTTAGGAAATTGCGCGACCATAAATATATGCATAGAAACCTAGGTCAGCTTACAATTTACAATTGCAAAGTTTCTTTCAGCAAAACCAAGGTCAGGCCATAATTTGAATTCTTTGTTGGTTTTTACTTTATGTGCAAGTTCAACACAAGTTCAATGCATTCACTTCTTATAGCCAACATGCTACACATAATCTGTCCTTTGCATTTTAAGACCTTATTGCTTTTTAAATACACATAGCCTGCGAATCTAAAAAAAAGAAACAAAAAAAATCACATCCCTAGTTTGTTAGATGGAACAGTCATAAGGCAAATATGAGGTTTGTGAATTTGTATATGGATTCTGAGTAATAAGACAAATTGATGCTGCAACTAAGATATTTCTTTGTCCTTGAACATACAGACACATAAGGTACATAGTGGAGGCCTTTAAAGATCGCAGTGCAGGTAATTTCCAATGTCCATATGATGTGCACGAGCAAATCGCTTTGGTTTTGTACTGAAATGTCCAGTGAATTTCAACATGCAATCCAGCTTATAGTTGTTGGATATGTCCAAAATTAGATGTGTGGGCAGGTGAAAATAAACTGAAGATGCAATTAGGCAAACGTGAAGACGTCACATCAATGTCAAACTATTTCATGGCCGATGAAAGAATACTAGGAACCCCTCTTCCTCAGAATGTCCCCACATAGGCTCTCCTCTGTACCCCTTCTTAACTTGTATGGAGCAAGTGGTAAGGGGGCGACAGGCAGTGGAAGACAACATCAGTGCCCAGCCCAGCACTCAGAATATCCACAATATAAATATGATATTAAACATTCAGATGGTACACAAGTATTCCATTTTTAAGCTCTATCAACGGGCAAAAGAAAAATAATTATATAGAATGGGTATGTGTTTTAGGTCATTTATATTGCACTGCAATGATTGGGGTACAGACTTGTTCAGAGTACAGATCATTTGATAGCTTGCTGCCTGTCTAGCCCAAAGTGAGCGGGGTCCCTGTTTTTTAAAGCCCTGACATACACATCCTAAAACAGACTTTTATAAATATTTTCTCTCTGTTAAATAAGTCCAATAAAACATATTTCATATATATCAAAATGTAAATAGTTGTAGAAGGACAGATAAGAAATATGACTGCATGCTTAAAAGGTTCTTAACTTGCTATTTAAAGAAAAAAATCTTATACGTGGACCAATATACCCAGACACTGTGTATTGCAGCCAGCACTGCCTTCCAGATCTTTGTTAATACATCTTTAAAATATAAGATCATTTGTAATGACGCAAGGTGAATTTAATCATATCTCTTCCAGCCACTTTATATAAACATATTTGTAGTAGTGTTCATGCATTGTCTTAAAATGTACAAAAGAATGGTATCATTCTTTTTCCTGACAGACTGTACTTATCTGAACACAGCTTGCTGGGCTTAATGTAGTTTGTGTGTCAAATACTTGTAAAAAGAGACAAGAAAATTGATATAAAAACATCATGCTATGCTCACAAGAGGAAACCTGAGGACAGACGGGGTATTAACATGCCAATCTTTCAAGGTTGAAGAGAAGCAAAGACGACACAATGTCAGGAATTCAGGGTTACTGGCCAAACCACAAACAGACATTGTGTCTGAAGGATGGCATTCACCTGCATCCCTTGCCAGTGCAGTAACAATCCCAAGCAACAAACCAACCCTCTACCAACGATTTCAGATTCACCTTTAAACACCTCAATAGAAGCCGCATCTTTAACTGGCATTACAATTGCTGCACCCAAATCACAATTATGTGTTACCCTCGCAAAGAGATTTCTATCCCATTAAAATGTCATACATCATCCAAAATATGTATTATATAGTTTTATCAGAGATCAGAAACATTTTCAAAAACTCTTTTGCAAAATATTCATATTTGGGTGCAAACTTTTACACCTTTTGGGTGGTGAAGTTCTTGCTGCATCATACAACTATGGAGGGAAATTAATTCTGAACGAAGTTGGAGCCTTGTGTGATGAATCTCCGCTGGACGTTAATGTCTAAAACATTGATGATTTTTGCTCTCCCCTGACAGAGCTGCGAGCAAAACCAGCAATATAATAGATACCGTAATATCCAGAAATGAGCGAGGGCAGCCATCAGGGGCTCCAACAAGACTTCACTCAGAAGGGAATTCCTCCTTTGTGCGCAGGTCTTCCAGGTCAGCTGTGCTTTGACAATTACGAAAGTTATCCACAATAGTGTAATGCTGGCCAGTGTCCACACACAGAGCGTGATGTCAATGGTTAGGTCCCCACTGAATTTACCTACATGCATCCATTATCCACCATTAGTCACAATTAAGGTGCGAAAAAGACATAATAGAGGTTATTGTTAAGTTAGCGCTAAAGAACTGCAACCCTCTAAAATAGTCCCGATTTTGTTGTCACTGTCCGTGGACTACAAAAGGGAATAGGGCTTATTGGAAGGTAGTTTGCGCCTCAACCAAATGCAGACACGGTATGGTGGATTGTGGGAGAAGATGAGAGGATTGGAGCTAGGATTAGTATAAATTAGGTGGGGGTGGAATTACTTACTCCCAATTTTACATGCTCCTATACCATTTGTATTATTATAAAATCACATGTACATTTTTTCTGGGATGGAAAATGATTTTACTTCCATTAACTCCCAAGTACAAACATCCCCTTCATAGAAGCAGTTTTAAATAATTTCACTGTGGTAATTTAGAAGTGGTTCTGGTTTTCGTATAGGCCTCTTCTCCTGACACAGTGAAATGGGAAATAGCAAACTCTGGCCTATTTTAATCGGTCCACATACATTTGGGTATTTCTGTTAACACATATTTGCAAAAACTAGACTTGCAATAAAGGATTAGATTTTGTGAGTCTGTAATAAAAATATAATTCTCATTACCAGCATAGCAGGACAAGATGTAATTTCCTTTTACAGTTTTATAACTCTTAAGTCTCTCACTGAACAGCATTAGGTGATGGCCGTATTAGTCAAACTTTGCGCTGCAGTATTTTCTGGCAGACAGCTGTGACATTTTTTAGATTACAGCTAGCTTCCTGTATGAAGAGACAAACCAAAGGTGAAAACACACTCTCAAGTATTCAATGAATGCCTCTTATTCTCATGTTGGCACAGACTGCAAGCATTTACTTACACATCTCAGGTCTGACTCTTGTCACTTCTCTCTTACCTCTAAGCATTGCAAATGGCCCTCTTCCAATTTACAGTTCAGTTCTTTACCTTTAACTGCAAGTGCTATGCTGTTAGTTGCTACAATGACCACAGCTAGCCAATTAAATCTATGGGGTTCACTTTGATTCCCGTATCAAGCTGTAAATCTCTATATTAGGGATGGGTATGCTGAGACCTTTATTATTGTGTATTGCATAGTTGCCTACTCTCCTGGAATGTCCGGAAGACTCCCGAGTTTTTGTGAGTTCTTCCGGACTCCTGAGACAGCAGGCAAAAATCCCGGATCCAGCTGTCTCCGTTGTTGAAGATGGGTGGGGGCGGTGCTAAATGTGGCATCGTGGGTCCCGCCCCCTGCTGCGATTGGCCGAAATTGAAGTCTTCAAAAGTAGGCAAGTATGGTGTATTGTAGTCCCACAGGCCATTGCACCACATTCCAACCATACACAATACAATACGATCATTAAATCTGACCAATTCTTATCGAATTTTAAAAAGTATATTTTATTAATACAATTAAAGTATAGTGATACTAATACTGTCCTACATTGCACATGTACTGGAAAGTGTCTCTCTGCTTTGTCAGTGTGGATCTGTTTGTAGCAAGCATTGATTTTTTTTATGCTATGATTAAACAAGTGTTCTCAAATGTGTGTGTGAGTGTGTGTCTATATTAGGAAATTTAGACTGTAAGCCCCAATGGGGCAGGGACTGATGTGAATGAGTTCTCTGTACAGCGCTGCGGAATTAGTGGCGCTATATAAATAAATGATGATGATTTATACGATAATACAGAAATGTAATAGTTTGTTGAAAAGCAAATAAAAAAACATTACTCCGATAACATCCTGGGCCATCTAAGATGGCTATGTCGTAACCACCTATGTAAAGTCCTCCCTTCCTGCATTTCTGTGTGAAGGATTGAAAGGTTATAACTTTTAATCATGGGAAAAATGGATAATTTTGATAGTGAAAGGTCAGACTAGCAGTAGAAATTATGGTTTGATTTTCTCAAAATTAGGTTTTAAAATATTGCATATTCCTATAAAAATGTCCAGGTGGTATCTAGGTGTTTTACTAGAGATGTAATTAAATTCAGAGCAGATGTTGATGGATGCAGCTTATTAGAGACAGGGCCCCATACAGTCCCTGAAAGACAAATTTTATCCGTGTCCTCTATAAAATTAACATTTTAACAAGGGTATAAGTTCCTTAAAAGAAGCACTTATAGTAAAAGTACATTTGTTTTGACTAAAAGGACTCTAAGGGGTAGATTTACTATAACCTCTAAAAAGGAAAAGTGGAGATGTTGTCCATAGCAATAAATAATATTCTATAATTTTGCAGAATTTACTAGCTAAATGATAGCTAGAATGCGATTGGTTGCTATAGGCAATACTCCCACCTTTCCTTTTTAGACATCTTTGTATATTTATCCCCAAGGGTCATTCTTGTATGCTATAATGCTACTATGTGTCATCACATGGTTACTGCACCTGCACTAGAATTTACAATGAGGCCTATGGATTTTGGGAATCAATATACTGTATATAACATATAAAACAACAGTGGAGTGCAGTGACTCGGGACATGAAACATGAGCACATAGCGATAAGAGTGTGGACATGGGCAGCACGGTGGCTAAGTGGTTAGCACTTCTGCCTCACAGCGCTGAGGTCATGATTTTAATTCCCGACTATGGCCTTATCTGTGTGGAGTTAGGATGTTCTCCCCGTGTTTGTGTGGGTTTCCTCCGGGTGCTCCGGTTTCCTCCCACAGTCCAAAAACATACTAGTAGGTTAATTGGCTGCTAACAAAAAATTGACCCTAGTCGCTCTCTCTCTTTCTGTGTGTGTTAGGGAATTTAAACTGTAAGCTCCAATGGGGCAGGAACTGATGTGAATGGGTTCTCTGTACAGCTCTGCGGAATCAGTGGCGCTATATAAATAAATGGTGATGATGACATCTATGGAGCATGCCTAGCACTTTTGAAGTTGTTCCTTGGTCCCTTCCCTTCCCTTTTAATATCCATACATTGCAGTCCGGACCAGTGGCATGTCAGAGCAGTCGTGAACGGGAGATACTTCCTAACTTCTTGACCCGCATATCAAAACTACTCTCAAATGGGACTTTATTGTGACAGTTGTGAGGTATACACACACATTTACCCAGGCCAGTTGTGAGGTATGTATGTATACACACACATTTACCCAGGCAAACATGGGAAAAAATGAGTTCAGGCCACGATCTGTACAAGCCTTATCCGCCCAACCACTCTCACTATCTGAAGATGATGTTTTAGAGAGTAAAGTTTCTATTTTTGCAGATGACACTAAACTCTGTAAGGTAATAAAATCAGAGCAAGATTTAGCTTCTCTGCAGAGGGACTTAAATAAACTGGAGGATTGGGCGGCCAAATGGAATATGAGGTTTAACATAGATAAATGTAAGGTTATGCATATAGTGATCAAAAACAAGAACACAATCTATAAATTAAATGGAATTAATTAGCTTCTCTGCAGAGGGACTTAAATAAACTGGAGGATTGGACGGCCAAATGGAATATGAGGTTTAACATAGATAAATGTAAGGTTATGCATATAGTGATCAAAAACAAGAACACAATCTATAAATTAAATGGAATTAATTTAGGAGAATCTATAATGGAAAAGGATTTGGGAGTGCTCGTAGACAGTAGACTTAGCAATAGTGCTCAATGCCAAGCAGCAGCTGCAAGGTCAAATAAAGTATTGGCATGCATAAAAAGGGGTATAGAGACAAGGGAAGACAGTGTAATTTTGTCATTTTAATCATTGGAAAGACCTCATCTTGAATACGGAGTACAGTTCTGGGCACCACTCTATAAAAAAGATAATTTAGAACTAGAAAGGGTTCAGAGAAGGGCGACAAAAATGATAAAGGGTATGGAGTCATTAAGTTATGAGGAAAGGTTAGCCAGTTTAGGCATGTTTACTTTAGAAAAGAGGCGTCTAAGAGGAGATATGATTACTATGTACAAATACATTAAGGGCCAATACAGAGAACTTTCATGGGAACTTTTTACCCCAAGGACTATACACAGGACACGTGGTCACCCCCTAAGTTTAGAAGAGAGGAAAGTTGACAACCAGCAAAGGAAAGGGTTCTTTACAGTAAGGGTAGTCAAGATAAGGAATTCCCTGCCAGGGAAGGTTGTGATGGCAGATTCAATAGATATGTTTAAGAAAGGGTTAGACAAATTTCTTGCGGAAAAGTGTATCCATGGATACGACTGTTAATTAAAATGAAGGATAGTAGTGGATATAGGGTAAAAATAGGACTGTAATATTGGGTCTGGGGTGATTTTCACAATTGAAACAGACTGACGGTTGCTTACTCTAGATTAATTTCAAATATAAGTGCAGGATTGCAGGAGATCCAAAATAGGTTGAACTTGATGGACTGGTGTGTTTTTTCAACCTCATCAACTATATTACTATGTGTTACTATGTTACTAAGACTCACCCCTTTAGTGTTCTGTGAATCCGGACTGTCACGATTGTCAGGTTTGACATATCTATAATATAAAAGCCTAGCGGCGTGTGTTAGTCTGTGTGTGGAAAAAACTAGCGGATGACAGAGTGCTCAAGCTGCAGCGCCACCTGCTGGGCGGAGTTATATACTACACTGAGCTACTAAATTCTTAGCATCATCTAATATATAAAAGTAAAAGCCTAGCGACGTGTGTTAGTGTGTGTGTGTGTGTGTGTGGAAAGGGCTCATCCAATTGACCTGAAATTTGGTATACTGACATTATTTGACAAAAAAATTAGAATAGTGAAGTCAGTTAACTTCCATCATCCCCCCTTCCCCCCATGGGAGGGGTAGTAAAGGCTAAATTTACGAGTTGAGGGGTCAAAATCATTTTCGTGAGGTAATTTTACCTCATGAACACACATTAAAAGGGGCGTTTGCTTCGGGAACTAACGCTCTTCCCCTGAGGAGGCCTGGGCTAGGCCCAAATGCATGACAAGAACCTTTTTAAGACCTTAAGTAGCTTGATTTGACTAGAATGCATGAGTATCATGCACGGGTTAACTTGTATAGTATATGTGTATATTAGCAATGCTTAATATAGTGACGTAAGTTCTCCACAGACAATAAAATTGACTGTGTTGAATGTCTAAAAAGTCTCTATGGACAACCCCTAAATATTTGCAAGCAATACCAATTAGAGATCATTAAACTATATTGTTTCAGAGTTTGTGCATTATTGTGGATATTCTGCTTTCTGTATGGAACATCATTACCTACTCATGTCTGGTCTGCTCTAACCATCATCATCATCATCATTACAGACACACACACACACACTACGGTCAATTTGTTAGCAGCCAATTAACCTACCAGTATGTTTTTGGAGTGTGGGAGGAAACCGGAGGACCCGGACGAAACCTACGCAAACACGGGGAGAACATATAAACTCCACACAGAGAAGGCCATGGTCGGGAATTGAACTCATGACCCCAGTGCTGTAAGGCAGAAGTGCTAACCACTGAGCCACCGCGCTGCCCATCATCAGGAGTAATTCCTACTTTTAACTAAAATACATATTGACTAAACACACACACACAAAAAATTATGGACAGGTTAAAAATAAATAATTGTATTACGTTATTTTGTAATTTATGCAATAAATAAAGAAGTAATCTATAAATAAATAAGTAAATCTAGTAAACTAGTTTACAGTTGAGGGAAGTTCCCCAAAAACTCTGAGAGGAGATTCATCAATTCACTGCACCCTCCAGATGTTTTGGAGTTTACCCCTCCACATAACTAAATATCACTCCACTCAATGAAAACAGACACAACAAGATAAAGACAAACTGTGAATCATTATGTTAAGATATTGCAGCTTCATCCAATAATCCCCACTTGCCAATAAAATGATTGGCGTGTAATTTAGTGTACAACTCATGTGCACAAATGTGCTAAAAGCTGTAAAAAAAATATGCGTGATACATAATAATATATGACCAAAAAGGAGGTTCCCTTACAAACATTTTGGAAAAAATCCTACTTTTTCCCTTCCTAGTAACTGCTGTGATGCAGATGTTTGAGGTCCATCGATGCAGACTGTTTACAAGGCTCTCGGCAGTAAACAAATTCCACACAAAACTTGGACAGTTTTGCTCATAAATTTAAATTCTCAGGAAGATTTCCCAAAAAACATACCATTTTATTTAGATTCCCCGCTCCCCCCTCTCCTAGCATATTTTTGTCATAATGAATAATTTGCATCCTTGTTATAAGAATTATTTTCCTAGTGATGCAGTCAATTATTAAACCTATGATAGGTATCCCATTGTCTTTACACAAACCATTCATCAAATGCAATTACACAATGTAGCAATAAATATGAAACACAAGTACCAACTAATATAATAAATTCTGGCTATAGACTGAATAGATCGTGAGTTTGAAACATTTAGCCATCACTATTCCCACAGGAAGCAGTAAACATTTTTGTGCAATATGTAAACTCTCTAGTAAGAAGAGCTTATTTGACAATGTTCAAGCTACAGGAGTTGTATACAAAGACCCTTTGTGCACAACTTCTGGAGAGATTAATCCACATTGTTACTCAGAAACCCTCCACAGATCACCTTTCTGTAGCGTAGGGGGGTTTTAACTTACAGAAGAAACCTGAAAATATTTCTATTCTATTTATTTTAAAAGTGGGTTAAAAAAACAAAAACTAACACATAAACAACATAAAACTATCTTACAACAACTGTAATGGAAACTTTGTTCTTACTTTCAGTAGTCCTAAATGCAGTGATTTATTTAAGTGTCAAAGTTGCTTGGGCTCCGTTCCCACAATGAACTCTCACCGTCACTCAAAGTTCAATGCGGGACAGGATATAGAGCTACCAGGCAGTAGGGTGGTACCAGAAGTGAGTGGGACCTGGCAGGGGGTAGCATTGATATTGTAGGGTAGGAAAAATAGGCTGCCTGGGATCTGGTGAAAAAGTGTTTTAGCTGGACTTGATAAGTGCATATATATTAGACTTAGTACAAAATATGTTCAACTTTCAAATAGTATATTTGGCAACATATATAGCTACCCATATGGCAGCTGATGGAGTACAACTTTGTATACTGGCCAGCAGATATGGCTCGGTTTTGTGTATGTCAAACTAGACATAATATGCTAAGCACCAAGCATTTTTTTAGAGATACTTGGCAGTATAGTATACTTGGCACCAAGCTGGCAGCTAGATTATGCAATAACAGGGCTAATGTTAATTAATTATACATGGCGTCCTAATCTAGCAATAATAAGTGTTGACCTCTATCATCAGTACATTCTCATTGTCCCATTATAAATCAAAATTTGTTGCCCCTGTAAACAATAACACATTTATATTCCCCCTGTAATTAAATACTAAATTTATATTGATCTGTTATAAAATAATAAAGTAATAATGCCCTTGTTATAAAAACATCAATTTATATTGGCTCCTTATTGAAATAATAAATTAATATTGGCTGTTTAATCCGTAAATTATTATTGACCCATAATTAATAAGTTAAATTTGACTCCCTAATATATAGTTACCTTATTCTTTTTTGTGTTCTGGTAGCCCAGATAGCACAAACAGCATTGAGTAATTTCACCTATCAGAACCATATCTAAAAAAAACTGGCAGCTTTTTACTTCACATGATTTGTTTTCCTTACAGGTGTGAAAATCTGGATGTATGTTTCAGATGTTTTAGTAAATCTCACGATTTGCAAACAGCACATAAAACCGCACTTTACAAAATCTCCCCCTTAGTCTGTATTCTTGATAGGAAGCTGAAACAGGGAGAGGCCAGGTTTGGAGAAAGTGGAAGTATATCAATTTAGGTTGGCAGACTCACAAACTGTAATATGCTGTACTGTTAAGTTTAATTCAACAGCCAACGTCAAGATCAAGTTAACTCTACCAGATCAGGGCAATAGTGTTAACAGGATCCCCAGGCCCCACTGTTTGCTTATGCATCACTTCAAAAGCATTCCTCACTATATTCCAAGAACAGTTCATCTTAGAAACATTTTGGTCTAACCCCTAAGGTAATATTAACAGTGCTACTAAGTAATGATTTTAGCAGCCCACCACTGTGTGTTTCCATGTAGGAGAATTGATATTCCAGCTCTGTGTGTGCACACATATACTCACATTTATTCCACAAGCACGCACATATTCACAAAGTCTGTAAAAGAATAAACAAGCCACAAACAAAAGAATCTTAAATTATTATATGGCATGCATGTTATTATGTAATATAGTGATAATACTACTTAAATTCATATCCAAATCCAATGGATTTATTGTAAGGATATTATAATTCTGCAGATCAGCTTTTGCATGACCAATGTTCGAACATGGTATTAATGGTTAACTAAAGCCATTTTAATTTTTTATTTCCTAAATATTTTTAATTTTGCGCGCCTCTTATTCTCTTGTTTAAAGTTAAAATAAATAAATAATTAAACTGACAGCAGACCCCTCCTCTCAAATCCTCAAAATCCTCAACCAACCCCAGCACTTGACAAGTGTGTGTGAACATTTATTTATTCTTACAGCACATGGCTAAAAGAGTCTTAAGGACCCCTGTCCCCCAGAGCCGTAACTTAGAATTCTAGCGCCTGGGAGCGAGAAAGACAAATGCCGCCCCCCCATGCCCTCAATTTTAACCAAATGTACCTAAAATATTCCTAAATTGCGCCCCCCTTCAGCGTTGCGCCCTGGGCGGTCGCCCGTGTCGCACAGCCTAGTTACGGCCCTGCTGTCTCCACTATATCAGGGGGCTATGCTCATGGTCTCCCTGCTATAGTGGAAAGCAGCCCAAATTGTGTGGTGCTGTGACTGGTTGAGGGCTTGGGATTTGGGGGAGGGGGGGTGTGGAGACTAGTCTTTGCTTACTTTAAACAGCACGTGCCCTATGAAATCAGGACCTGTGCTGTGGGAATGGAGGGTCATTCCCACAGGCTGAATTGATGACACCTATTTTGTGCTTCTATGTTGCTGTTCGGCGCATTATTAACAAGCAGCGAAATAAAAAGTCTCACACACACACACACAAAAGTGACACGTGGAATAAAGACAGTAATAATGCTCCCTATTGTAGAAGAAAACCATAAAAAGTGGTGGTGCTAAAGTGTTAGGAAGTTTTTGGTGACATTTACACATTTGCACCTCTTCAGATCTCTCCAAAACTGCTGCAAACTGCTTTACGCATCGGTGCACTTTGCAACCTCCTCATGTCCTTGTGCAACTTTCACCAAATATATTGCGGTATCTTTTCTTGCTTCCAGCTGTGTTTTTCACCTTTTATTTCTACCAGGGAGTTTTCTTTATTTTCTTTGCCCTGGGATATGTCACATTGCTGCTTTCTGGATATAATTGTTTCCAAAGCATGGAGCAGAGTATACCCAAGGACAATAAAAATAGGCAACTCTGTTTGATCATATAAATACCTGGAGGATCTGGGCATGGCTTGGGTGGATATGAGGTGACTTAATTTGTCCAGTTTGTAAAAGAATGTTGCATGAATGCTCACTACACTAGCTAGGTTGTGGCTTCCATTAGTACAAATATCCCTTCTGTGAACTCAACTCATACTTGCCAACTTTAGAATTTTGTCCTCTGGGAGCTCCCAAGGGCAGGGGAATTGCAGTGGCGGAAGGGGGTGGTCCATAGTGAATTGGGTTATTTTGGCCCCGCCCCTGCAGTGAAATGACACAACCGCAGGGCAGGGCCAAAATGACATTATTCGCAGTGAATCTGGTCATCAAGGCCACCCTCCTGAAGGATGCGGCAGAATGGCCTGCTCTCCCGGGAGTCCGGGGAGACCTACATTCTGGAAGACTGCTCAAGTATGACTTACCTTTTAAGCATTCTTTTTTTGACCATTTGAAACATTATGCAGTTCTGGAATCCCTAAGGAAAATATTAAATTAGAAAAATACAAAGTTCTCTATTCTATACAGTCTACGCTTGAATAAAACAACACAGTTAATCCTTCCATAGGTAAGCTAGTAATTAGAACTACCAGGAATAAGCTTTGCATCCAGGTCTGAACACTGAAAATGTATTCTCAAAACAATATACACAAACCCACAATAATGAGAAATAAAGATGCACTTGGCAAATTAAAATACTTTGGATGGGAAAATGTAAACAGGACATTCCAATATAAAAAAAAAAACAAAGAAACTGAAAACACAGATTCCTTCCCTGGTTATATGTTGTTAATTAACTTTCATTTAATGCTTAGGGGGGTATTCAATTGTTAGCGTTAACGCTCTCAAACGAGCGCTCCAAAAATCTTAGCGTTAATACGGTAATTACTCGCGGAATTTCAGCTCGGCGAGCTGAAATTCCGCGAGTAAACTACTGTATTAACGCTTTTCGCGCGCAATATTACCGTATAAACGGTAATATTTTTTGAGCGCTCGTTTTTTTGCGTTAACGCTAACAATTGAATACCCCCCTAAGCGTTTGTTAGGCATAAAATGATGTAAAAAGAGTTTAAATGTTGTATTCAGTGACACAAGTTAGAAAGGATGGGCAGTTCTTATAAGGAATATGTATTATTTGAAATAAAGATGTCCAGAAGGTGAGGAGTCATAATCCTTACAGATTTGGGGCTATTTCTGGTTACTAGGACTGAGATGTCCATAACTATTATAGTACAATCTTCAGGTCTTTAGAAAGGTTAGTAAACTAATAATATGCATATAATATACACTGCATACAGTGGTTGCCCAGAAAAAAACAGGTCCGCTGATATTCTGTATAGCACACAGCACAAATATCTGATTTGATAATCAGGACAATTTTAGGAGGGGCAATCACAATCAGGCCAAACCATGTCATCTGAAAATGCCCTACTCATTTCCCATGTCTCCTTTCTGGCAGAGACTATGCCCCTTCTTTATGACTACGGTGATGGCACAGCAGGAAGAAAAAAAGTTTAAAGAAGACCTGTCAAATAAAAAGTAAAAGTATAGCAAAACTGTGCAATAAAACATACTATAGCACGTGTAACTTTATTGTTGCAAATATATTTTCCTTGGTACAATAATGATTGTCTGCAGGCAACAGTGAAGCATGGTGGAGGTTCCTTGCAAGTTTGGAGCTGCATTTCAGCAAATAGAGTTGGGGATTTGGTCTTAATTAATGGTGTCCCCAGTGCTGAGAAATACAGGCAGGTACTTATCCATCATGTAATACCATTAGGGAGGTGTTTGATTGGCTCCAAGCTTATTCTGCAGCAGGACGACGACCCCAAACATACAGCCAATGTCATTAAGATCTATCTTCATCGTAAAAAAAGTACAAGTAGTCCTGGAAGTGATGATATGGCCCCCACAGAACCCCGATAACAACATCATCTAGTCTGTCTGGGATTACATGAAAAGACAGAAGGATTTGAGCAAGTCTATATCTACAGAAGATCTGTGGTTAGTTCTCCAAGGTGTTTTTGAAAAACTCTCCTGCCGGTTCCTTCAAAAACTGTGTGCAAGTGTACCTAGAAGAATTGATGCATTGATGCTGTTTTGAAGGCAAAGGGTGGTCACACCAAATATTGATTTGATTGCTGTACTGTTTATTCACTTTGCATTTTGTTAAATGATACAAATAAACTATTAAGACTTCTATTTTCGAAAGCATTCTTGCATTGTAGCAATTTTTACACACCTGCCTAAAACTTTTGCACAGTATTGTCTATAAACAAAGGATTACTATAAAATAGTATTCTATCCAAAGATTACAAAACGTAAACATTTCATACATAGCAGTCAATAGCTAATTATCAATGAAGGCAACGCTCAAGACTACCATCATTTATACTGTATATCACTAGTATAGTAGCAAATAACAGCATAATACCTATGCAAACTTCTTCTACTATAGTAGTAAATAACAGCATAGCACATATGTAAACTGCTACTAGTACAGTAGTAAATAACAGCATAGCACCTATGTAAACTGCTACTAATATAGTAGTAAATAACAGCATAGTACCTATGTAAACTACTACTACTATAGTAGTAAATTACAGTATAGTACCTATGTAAAACGGAATTTGTAATCTTGCAAAACCTAACTAATAAAGGTATAGTTACAATACCTCACATTTCCATAGATGTTATAAAGAATTATATTCCCATTTTCTAAACAAAAATCTATACATTTGAAACTAGAAATAATATAAAATGCACAATAAACAACTGGTATAATTTGTCTTCTAAATGATTTTACCGGTGTGAAAATGAATGAGTCCTTTAGAAAGGCCTTTTAAGGTTCAAGCTTAACTGATCAAAGGAATGCCTTTAAGAGAAGCCCCATCTCTATTTCACACTCATTCAGCTTTTTGCATTCCTAGCTGGGTCAAATAGCTTTGAATCAGGAAACACAAATTACAGTAAGTGGGATTCTAGTGATAAAGGCCACTTTGTGATGGTGAGATCTATGCATGGACCATTGCTGCTGCAAGTAAAAATAAAAAAATATTACTGAAGGCTTTCTATACGAGAAGCACTGCAGAATATAAAATAAGGGTAACACACACATATGGACTGAATTTACAAAGGGATGAAACATAGTGTGATTTTGCTTCCAGTACTCTCAGACTGCATGGAACTACATTTCAAGGCCCAGGTTGGACATGTCATGGCTCTGTACAGCTCTGCGGAATTAGTGACGCTATATAAATAAATGATGATGATGGCTAAAGAAGCAACATATTAACCTTAGACGATTTTATTTGTGGCCTTTTATTGTTCATTTATACAGTGCTAACCATATTACACATTTCTGTATAGAGAATATGTAGTCAGATCCTGTCCCAGAGGAGCTTACAATCTTAATTCCCTACCACACACTCTAGGGTCCATTTTGTCAGAAGCCAATTAGCCTACTAGTATGTTTTTGGATTGTGAGAGGACAGATAGGGCCCTTGTCGAAATCGAACTCTTGACCCTAGGCTGCTCAATGTAGCTGTATTTAGTTATGTCATTTCATTCATATACTTTCATTCTCTTACATCATCGCATACTACTCTCCTGTCTCACTATCCATCATCACTTTATCTTATTCTCTTCCCTCTGCACAAAACATAATTTGCACAAACACTGTTACCTTCATTCCCATCGTCATTTCGCCTCACAACCTGCCATCACTATACAAAGTCATCTCACCTCACAATCTTCCCTTACTGCTCACAATCAACTCATTCCACAGTTTGTCCTTCTACTCACCATCATCTCAAGCAACTATCTGTTCTTACTACCAAGCATTATTAAGCATTTTATTCAATTGCTGGGGTCACAAATTTGAAGGAAGCTCTTAAATATTGTATATGACCTTCTCCTACATATCTCTTAGTTTATTTCTCACTTCAAACTAGAATATATAAAAATATTCTACTCTGGAAAAAAATATTGAAGGGCTTACAGTTTAACAGATTTAATATGGCATAATTGTTTGTTAAATATAAATGTAAGAAAAGTAGAATAAATTCTACATTAATGGAAATGCCATTTGTTTTTTAAAAAATATTTTTTTTCTCTGTTTTCACTATTTTCTATTTGTTTTTGAGGGTTTTCTGCTTAACATCCCTTACAAGCCCACATCAACTCATAACACTTTTCCGCTAATACCCAGCATCTTCTCATCCCACTCTTCTCCCCTAATACCCAGCATCATCCCACTCTCCCCCCTTAATACCCAGCATCTTCTCATCCCACTCTTACCCCTAATACCCAGCACCATCCCACTCTTCCTCCCTAATTCCCAGCATCATCCCACTCTTCCCCCCTAATACCCAGCACCATCCCACTCTTCCCCCCTAATACCCAGCATCTTCTAATCCCACTCTTCCCCCCTAATACCCAGCATCTTCTCATCCCACTCTTCCCCCCTTAATACCCAGCATCATCCCACTCTCCCCCTTAATACCCAGCATCTTCTCATCCCACTCTTCTCCCCTAATACCCAGCATCATCCCACTCTCCCCCCTTAATACCCAGCATCTTCTCATCCCACTCTTCTCCCCTAATACCCAGCATCATCCCACTCTCCCCCCTTAATACCCAGCATCTTCTCATCCCACTCTTCTCCCCTAATACCCAGCATCATCCCACTCTTCCTCCCTAATACCCAGCATCATCCCACTCTCCCCCTTAATACCCAGCGTCTTCTCATCCCACTCGTCTCCCCTAATACCCAGCATCATCCCACTCTTCATCCCTAATACCCAGCATCATCCCACTCTCCCCCTTAATACCCAGCATCTTCTCATCCCACTCTTACCCCTAATACCAAGCACCATCCCACTCTTCCTCCCTAATTCTCAGCATCATCCCACTCTTCCCCCCTAATACCCAGCATCTTCTCATCCCACTCTTCCCTCCTAATACCCAGCATCTTCTCATCCCACTCTTCCCCACTAATACCCAACATCTTCTCATCCCACTCTTCCCCCCTAATACCCATCATCTTCTCATCCCACTCTTTCCCCCTAATACTGTCACTACCCAATATCATTTCATCCATCTATTTTCTTTCACTGCCAGTTGATGTGGGTACTGGAAATACTGGTCCATCCACTCCAATGCCCCCCACTCTGCTCCTCAGAGCATGCGCAGGGACTGGTGTATGCGTAGTAAATGCCTGTTGCAGGACTGAAAGGTCCCCCCTCGGGGCAAACGCAGGATTTTTAAGGGGGGCCCCCCCCAAAAAAAGAAAAAAAAGCAAAAGCTGCTGTGCATACGCCCGCTCATGCGCAGCACCTCCGTTTCGGCAGCACTGTACTATCCAGCAGCCATGGCGCTGTCAAAGAAGCGTCCGCGGCGGTGCTGTATACAATACAGCACCGCCGCGGACGCTTCTATGACACCGCCGCGGACGCTTCTTTGACAGCGCCGCAGCTGCTGGATAGTACAGGGGCACTTCTTTAGTGGAGGGGAGGGGTTTCTGGAGACCCAGAACCCCCCCTGCATGCGTCACTGCATTTTACATTTTGCTAAGGGTCCCAGCAATTGCCTGTTATGCTCTTGCCCCTGTTACACTGCTGCTTACTGCTCAACATCATTTCAACCCTCCTTCCATTGGCCATAATTCATATCAACAGTTGTCACATCAGACAGCCAATGATTAAAGGCAATAAAAGAGATTTCTTGTTTTCCAGTCACTACAGACAGTAAACAAATATGAACATATGAGAACCGCATAACAGATTCACATTTATTTGAATTTTAGTTACTCTATGTGATTACTGCGTGATTCAATCGAGCACAAAGTTTCTAAATGACTCCTAGATGGAAGGACACCACATGCGGTTGTACGTTCAGAAGGAGGAATGCTACATTACAGACTTCAACAGTCAGTGACAAACCACAGGGATGTAAACAGTTCTCACAATATTGTTCATGGGGATGTAAAGAAAAGCTGTTGTGACCCACATGTCACAGGTCAAACAAACAGAAGCAACATCAAACGGATTAGTGCAACCAAGGTCCCAAGGTCACCAAAGGCCACATTAAAATAAATAAAGTAAGCTATATTTATACCTAGAAGAGAATATAGATTTAAGTAATCTATCCAATGATTCCAACTAACTGCAGGATTGATGTCATAACTATATATAAACTTTGTAATACTAGAAGGCTATCTGACATCATTTTGAATATTTACTAATTTAGTCATTGTAACTTGTGTAGAATTATTCAACAATCACTATGGATTAAATCTAACCGATAAGGCTTGCAGGGACAACCCACCGATATAGAAGAAAGAAAGAAATTGGCGAGTCATGATCCACGCAATCTACATCCAGATCAAGGCAAACCTCACCCACAGAGGTTGATACCACTCGCCAAAAAGGTTAAGCGTTGTCCTTTTCAAATCCTGAAAATCAGGACTGTAACCCTATTTCCTGTTTATTTAATAAAGCAGCTCCAATCCATCCATACCATTCCCACTGTGGACAAGGCAATACTCCTTTCCCAATAGGACACGTGCCTCTGGAAATTATGACTCTCCCATGGAAATCGGGACTTGGCCAATATGCTCACTTTCTGCCACAGAAATGTTTCCAGGGTAGAGCGCAACATAAAGAATAACATTATTATTTACTTTCCTGTGCACAATACAAAGAAAAAATACACTGTAAACACTGATTTCTCTGTTGTTCCTGAATATTACAGCCAGAGAAGCCATGACAAATGTAAGCTATTCATTTTAGGGCTTATACACACAGGTGTTGAAAAACAATGCTAGGTATAAGCATATACAAAACCTTTCTTTTTTTTCTCCTTGCTTTCACAGAGTGATGTTTAACCTATCTCAAAGGTTTCATGCATCATATCGTACTATGTATTTATTCAGCGTTACCGTAGAACACCTTTGAATTTTATAGAGCATTAACAGTTGTTAAAGTTCAGGCAATGTCACATTGTAGCAATGCAAATGCTTGTCACAAAAAGTGTGAATTATTCATTCCCTAGAATTATTGGGTGCACTCTCAGCGCTAAGGCGCGTTCAAGAGGCTCTACGAATGCACGTTAAATGCTTTATTGAAAGCCCATGTGTGCAAGGCCTTTATTTAAAATATAAATCATGTCAACTCCAATGCATATATTTTAGGTATTTTCTTGCTTCAAATTGGCTGTGTCCACTGTCTGCAGGTAAGGCCCACTTAAAGGTACACTAACCCCATTATAAAGCATCCCATATGATTTATATAATGATGTTATAAACAGAGATAAATTGTGCACATTTGGACCTTCGGTGACAGTGCCTGATACAAAGATTAGTTAAACAGCCCATTTGAAGCACCACTGTTGTTCTTGTGTCTTCTATTGTGCTATAAATTCCTGTCCTCTATCTGCACCACTTTCCTTCCATACTGCAGATAGAAGCTTTGTTATTATACACTTGTTTAAAAACAGGGAGAATAGAAAAATGAGCAGAAGGGTCCAGCAGGGATCACTCATGGCTGCCTGTTCTTTGTAAATAAGCTCAAAGTCTCATCATCATCATCATTATCAGCTATTTATATAGCGCCACTAATTCTGCAGCGCTGTGCAGAGAACTTACTCATATCAGTCCCTGCCCCATTGGAGCTTACAGTCTAAATTCCCTAACATATATAGACACAGACAGAGAGAGACTAAGTTCAATTTTGATAGTAGCCAATTAATTTACTAGTATTTTTGAGAGGAAGCCGGAGCACTAGGAGGAAACACACGCAAACAAGGGAAGAACATACAAACTCCACACAGATAAGGCCATGGTTGGGAATAGAACTTATGACCCCAGTGCTGTGAAGCAGAAGTGCTAACCACTTAGCCACCGTGCTGCCTAAAGTCTCACACAGAAATGTCTTTATCTAAAGAAAGATCATAAAAACAGACAATAAATACACATTTAAAATTAAATATTTATTTTGAGGTAAGAGCCCCTGTAAGATATCAGCACTTCTGTTATCCCAGCACTCACTGTTTATTAATCACCCAGAGTTGCACGGGTCTGAAATGTAATGTGTAGTCCTTTTTATATATTAACCTGGTGGTTCCCAAACTTTCTCAGTTCGAGACACCCTTAGGGTCACCATAATTTTTCCAAGGCACCCCTAAGCCAAAATAATTACCGGGCAGTCACGTTTTTTAAGTAGTTGGGTCAAAATGACGTAAGATGTATTTAGACTCCTTCACCATCACATTGTGCCCCTTCACCATATCACTCTGTATCCCCTTCGCCATGTCACACTCTGTGTTCCTCTCTTCATCAGCTCTCACACTGTCCCCCCTTCAGCATCTCTCTTTGTCCCCCCTTCAGCATCTCTCTTTGTCCCCCCTTCAGCATCTCTCTCTGTCCCCCCTTCAGCATCTCTCTCTGTCCCCCCTTCAGCATCTCTCTTTGTCCCCCCTTCAGCATCTCTCTCTGTCCCCCCTTCAGCATCTCTCTCTGCTCCCCATCAGCTTCTCTCTGCCCCCCCCCTTCAGCATCTCTCTCTGTCCCCCACTTCAGCATCTCTCTCTGCACTTCCTTCAGCATCTCTCTCTGTCCCCCCCTTCAGAATCTCTCTCTGTTCCACCCCTTCAGCGTCTCTCTCTGTCCCCCTCCTTCAGCGTCTCTCTCTCTGTCCCCCTCCTTCAGTGTCTCTCTGTCCCCCTCCTTCAGCATCTCTCTGTCCCCCTCCTTCAGCATCTCTCTCTGTTGAAGTCATGTCCGGCAATCAGTGAGATCAGTGAGGAGGAGGATCTGGCATTGGCTTGGTAAGTTCTTTTTTTTTTTTCCGAGGGTGATCGCGGCACCCCTGTGACAGTGCCGGGGCACCCCATGGAGCCGCGGCGCACACTTTGGGAGCCGCTGTATTAACCAATTATTTGTTAAATACACCAAAAATGTTATTTCGAAAATAAGATTTGTTGCTTTGTCGCGTTGTCATTATGTTGTGTCGAGGTTTCTTTCCAGCAGTCAAACAATTGTTCACCACCCAAAAATGATGTTTTCACTATTTGTCGCTCTGTGGTCTAATAAGTAACTTTTTTCTATACTAAAAAAAACCTGTCACATATTCATGTATCTGCTCTTTCATGAAGCACTAATATGTGTTTCTTGGTGCTGTGCTGAACACAATGATTTAGTGTCTACAGTTCCAAAGAAAACAACAACTATGTATTAAATCAGTACTGCAAATGTAAAATCAAGTCAACACTTTTTTTTTTTGCTGAGATTGGGAATTTCTTTGTTTTTAAACATATGAACATTTTGTCTCAGCTTCAGCCTTATTCCATTTTTACTCTCATTTCTGCGGTGATTCATCTTTTAACCGTCTCCTCTGCAGTACACTGAAGCTGCTCTGTTCTGCTCCTGTTGTGGGAAGCCACGTCAGCAGGAAACCCTGCTGGCTGCCAGGTCACATTCATAACTGTCTAGAGCAGTCAACAAGCAACACAGTCCGGTTATTTTGCCTTTCACAAATATACGAGGCTCAAAGCCTGGAACCAAGTGAAGGCCAGAAGCCTGAGCAACCCCTCCACGCTAAGTGGAGCTCCATCAGTACTAGCTCATACTTACCATGTCATTAACTCCCAGTGGTCTGAAAAAGGATTATGAATTTATCACCTTAACCCAGGGTTTCCCAAACCCAGTCCTCAGGGCTCCCTAACAGTGCAGGTTTTCCATATCTCCTTGGTGGAGCATAGGTGTATTCATTACTGACTGACACATTGTAACAGATCCACAGGTGGTCCTAATTATGTCACATGTGATCCAGAAGACCTGCACTGTTGGGGAGCCCTGAGGACTGGGTTTGGGACACCCTGCGGCTTAACCCAATAAAATCCAATTCCTATATATTGTTTTCATAATTTAACATTACTGAACAATTTGGGCCAAGTATTGACATTTGTACCTGCTAATCTCAATTAACTGGACACTTGTATTTTAATCCATTGTTTCTCCCAATTTCATTCACTTCAACTTGGTATAAAAGGTGACGGATAAAATTGTTGAAGGTGCTGAGCTAAAAACAGGCTGACTGGTTTATGGTTCATTGTTGTGTTTATATAAATGGAGTACAAGGCATACACAAATGTGGACATTAATAGAAATGCCAGTTGTTTTCTATAAATATACACTGTTATGCTTTAACTATATTTGATTTGATGCTTTCTATTTAAACAGACTCATACATACCAACCCAAGCTTTGCTGCATAACAGGCTTAAGCATCCTCTCCAGCTGCTGTGGAACTACAAGTCCCATCATATCTTGTCAAACTCTGGATTTTAGTTCCAGAACAGCAGGAGAACCATGGATCCATTACCCCTGTTGTATAGGGCACCGGCCAAGTTTTAAAATGTGAGTCAGATCTGTGCTAGACCTGCCAGATATGTTTGAATAAATAATACTATGTAAGAGATGAGATGAAGTTATTGCTGAGCATAAAAACTTTTGACAGCTGCATCTGACCTATTACCACAACATAAAGTGATAAGGTGTTATTTCTCCTTTACACTCCGGTCCATCATGCATTCACTCTCCTTCTCATTGAGTAATTATCAGACTATGCCTATTTTATACACTTTAGCTCTCTGGCTAGTCTATTTACCCCCTCCTACCGCTATGTTAGGAAATATTCTTCTCACTCTGCAATAAGCAAAGATGGCTGCAACACTGTTTATGGTTCCTGATATCCAAACATTTGGATCTGTGGTAGAATGGACCTCACATTTGGGTGGCCAGATTGGCAATATCTGGTTATTCAGCAGCTTGGCTGACTATGCAATAATTTGATTGAAAGAGATTGGATTATTATCGTACATGTTGGCAAATGTGCTATTGGCTTGTATGCACCTTAATCCTCCGACCTAACAGACCCCAAAGAAGCTACAAGAGATTTACAAACAGCCAGATGTCAACTACATTTCTGACCATATTAGACACCGCTCCCGATGCCCACTGATTGAGACAAACAGTAGGATGGGTCCATGTGTGACCGTATTAGACGCCGCTCCTAATGCCCACTGCTTGAGACAAACAGCAGGTTGGGTCCATGTGTGATTGTATTGGACACCGCTCCTAATGCCCACTGATTGAGACAAACAGCAGGATGGGTCCATGTGTGACCATATTGGACACCGCTCCTGATGCCCACTGACTGAGACAAACAGCAAGATGGGTCCATGTGTGACCATATTGGACACCGCTCCTGATGCCCACTGACTGAGACAAACAGCAGGATGGGTCCATGTGTGATTGTATTGGACACCGCTCCTGATACCCACTGATTGAGACAAAAAGCAGGATGGGTCAATGTGTGATTGTATTAGACACCGCACCTGATGCCCACTGATTGAGACAAACAGCAGGATGGGTCCATATATGATTGTATTGGATGACGCTCTTGATGCCCACTAATTGAGACAAACAGCAGGATGGGTCCATGTGTGACTGTATTAGACACCGCACCTGATGCCCACTGACTGAGACAAACAGCAGGATGGGTCCATATATGATTGTATTGGACACCGCTCTTGATGCCCACTGACTGAGACAAACAGCAGGATGGGTCCATATATGATTGTATTGGACACCGCTCTTGATGCCCACTGACTGAGACAAACAGCAGGATGGGTCCATGTTTGGGCAGAATTAGTGTAAATCACTCCCATTTCATCCTGTTCCTGCACAATTTCCATCATATATATTGCATTGCTCGGAGAACACCCCACCATGTGAAGGGATACCTAATTCATGAGGGTCATAAGTGCTTTTCAGCAGTGGTTTACTACGATCAAAATTTTATAAAATATATAACCTTAAAAACTTCCTTTTGATTGGTAGCCACAATCACATGACACAGACTGTCACCGTTTCCTGCACATAGAAACATAAAGCTTTCTTCATGTAGAGATATCTGGTGACAACACCATGGATACTCCTAGGTAGTGGCGGGCACTGACTTTCAAAGTTCCTGCTATTTAGTACTAATAATTCCAGTGTACTCTGGATCTAACAACGACTTGACCGCCCAGATTACTTTGAGTAAAGTAAAACAAAACTTCACTGTTACAACTTCGGTAGGTACCTGTATCAATCCTAATTAGCGCAGGAAGACCAGAGGTGCGAAGTACGTGTTCACCAAGAACCGTCGCAAGTGAGGACGGGCTTAGCTGCCGAAACCCGAAGTTCGCGGCCCTCAGGACTGTCTCTGAATGTAACACTAGGTGTCACACTTAACCTCATGTATCAAACTTCTATTGTCATATATATTGTAATTTTGCTCTCTTACCTCTCCATCTGTCTTTAATACCCAGTCTAGTTTTATTACTATGTTGTTCTGGTTTTTTGAGCTGCCCTCATACAAGTTCTTTGGGCAACTGTCAGATTTGCAGGTCCAGTGGGAAATGTGCATGGTTGAAAGAGTAAAAACATTAAGGGGTATATTTACTAAACTGCGGGTTTAAAAAAGTGGGGATGTTGCCTATAGCAACCAATAAGATTCTAGCTGTCATTTTGTAGAATGCACTAAATAAATGAAAGCTAGAATCTGATTGGTTGCTATAGGCAACATCTCCACTTTTCCAAACCTGCAGTTTAGTAAATCTAGCCCTAAATCTACGACAATTTTAGGACCAGTCCATCGTTATTTTCAAACTTCACATTTTTCTCCTATACCAGGCATGGGCAGCAGGCGGTCTGTGGGCCATCAGCAGCCCGCCGAGCCTTTACCTGCGCCCACCAGTCTACTGCTCCTGATCTCACATACTCTGCAAGCGGAGAATAAAGGAGAGACACAATTCAGCGCAAGATGTCTCTGGAATGTCCGCGGGCACACCTCGAACCGATGATAGAGGTGAAAGGAAAAATGAGCGGAGCTTCCTACCGTAATTGCTGGTAATGTGGGCAGCGCAATGTCTGAGCGCCATATTGTGGGCAATTGAATCTTCCCCTAAGTGTGAACAGGCACAGCTGGCTTCATCTGCAGGGAGATTACGCAGCACAACCAATCAGAGGAGGAGTTAGATTATTATTATTATTATTATTATTATTATTATTAACCTTTATTTATATAGTACCAGCGTACTACTTAGTGCTTTACAGGAAATGTTTAATCATTCAAATCAGTTTGCAATTACTGTAATTCTATTTACTATCTATTACCATTTTGTAAGTTTTCTAAATGTTTTCAGTCTTGGATTTAGTTCCATTTCATCTGCAAAACAATGATTTAATCACAGTGATGATATTTAGTAACTAGAGATGGTTTACTGTACCTTACACTGTACACACACACATGTGTATATGATATACATCAGAATATCCAACAGGAGGTAATTAATTATGCTATGACAGAGCTGTGTAGGATCCTTGGAGATTTAGATTTAAGACTCGAGACTCATAATATTGTTATTAAGCCCTGGATTATCCGGACACAATGTTAATAACAATATTATTACTTGTAAACCTACTTGTAAAATGGCTCTTTTAGAATTGGACCACTTAATATATTTTGAAGAAAGACAAATGATTTATACCAATGATTGAAAATATATAAAAAGTAACGTTCCTCAGAGAAAAACATAAAAAAACAAACAAACAGATTTCCCCATTTATTCAGACACATCTGGAATTAATATTGCTTTGAACATTTGGCTTCCTATGAACATTCAAACTGCCCCTGTACACTTCTGATTTAGAGTATGTTAAACAAAAGTGACAGAATGTGTCTGTCTTTAAATGTTCCAGTATGTGACTCATGCAGTATATACAATGGAGCAGAGAAGTCATGGCCATGGAAAGCTTAAAGTGAGATACTGTTATCTTTGTGAAGAAGAGTTTAGGGGGTAAATTTATCAAGCTGCGGGTTTAAAAAGTGGAGATGTTGCCTATAGCAACCAATCAAATTCTAGTTCTCATTTATTTAGTACATTCTACAAAATGACAGCTAGAATCTGATTGGTTGCCATAGGCAACATCTCCACTTTTTCAAATCAGCTTGATAGTCTGTTGACAAGGATCTGTACAACTTAATGGCCAATCAGAATGGAGGTGGGTCGGGTCAGGTCAGTGTGTCAAGACCCAAGTACAAAAGTTCCTTACTGGAATCATGGTCATTTTCACAAATCCCATGTATTGCAAATAGAACAAAGAAAAATCTCACACTGTGCTAAAATATCATGAGTTTAATGAAGTGTAATTTCAGGGAATAACCCAGAACTCTCCATGAACATATAAGAAAAACAACTTGTAATCATTTCATGCCTCATACTTCTAGATCTTCATAAACGGATGTGATGGTTTTATTTTGTGCCTGAATTGTATGGCGCCTTTGTGCTTTCCATTCGCTTATTTAAAATTGTAGAAAAAAAGCTTTTCTCAGTAAATTGCCTATGTTATAATAGACATAGAGTACTGTATACTGAACAATCACTAAGTCATGCCAGCATGTAAATCAACAATACATGACCAGCATTAGGCCATATTGCCCTCAGAGGAGCAAGTGTTACGCATTGTTTCTGTTCAGCCCAACTGACAATAGTTCAAAGAGATTAGTCCTCAAACAATAACTTGGCAAACGTGTTATGAACAAACCAAGTCTGTTCTCAAAGAAACTGAATATCAAGAAGATAACAGTACAATAAATGTATGCGGTTCCATAGATATAAAAATAGCAGCAATAGTCTAGAATGTCTGGACTTAGGAGAGGTGCTAATAATGTATGCAATAACCTGGCTTTACTTTCACAGAAGGGAAGTTACATTAGTCTGTGCTGTTTATTATTCCATTGTATCAAACTTAATTGAGAAACACTATTTCAAGGGCAGCATCTGTTATGAACCAATCATGCATTGTACAAATATTATCACACTGTATCATTTATTCAGTAGAAGCCTGGGAAAAAATAAGGAGTGTAGATGAAGCAAGTAATGTGTGTAGATGTGCATGCTGTAAATGTAATACACTTCTATGCAAGTTTCACTCTTTATAATATACTGCTACGGTGTCAAAGTCACAAACCATAAGATTTTCCTTGTAGGCATTAAGGTTCATGGACGGACGTGGGGATCTGAAAGGTAAATCCTCTTTTTAACATCACGGGCCCACTTTTGAGCGAATGCAGCAGCTTTTACATGTAAGTACATGGTTTTGCAGGCCAAGATGACCATGGTTGTATGGCTGTGCGTTTGCATTGTGTAATGTGAGGAGCTGTAGGATTGGATGTGTTCCTTGCTGAGTACAGATTAAGCACATGAGTGCGCTTTCTTTTGCTCTCAGAATGAAATTTCTCACAGAAGAACTTGATTTTTCCACAACCTCTCAGTGGTAGTGACTGGGCCACTTCATATAATTTCAAAGGAATGCATTTTGCACTTTACAGAGCAGCAATGTTTCTATGTGTACTTTGAACAACAGTAAAATGAACTTTAACATTTTAAAAAACACAAAAATTATACATGTAGTAATCCCTTCCAGATTAAATACAACTATTATTTTAGGAGAAATGTATAAATGTAATCCAATGAACGGAGTCCTTCCCAACATTTAGAATGACGAAAACAGGACAAAATTAGCCCCTCCCCCTGTTCTGTATAAACCCCGCCCACAAATGAATACTTTTCTTTAAAGCTCCATCCCTTTTTGTTAAGCCCCACTCCCTTGGCAGCCTGTGAATCTGAATGTCCTTGCAAAATCAGGACAGTTGAGAGGTGTGCTAGTGTTAATATTATGGACTTTGATGAGACATTTGCTTCTTTCGATCATGAGCATTTTATGCTGGATTGATAAACCCTCAAACCTAGGCACAGATTGATGTTCTAGGGGCAGTTCCGAGGCCATGAAAATAAGTTGGAACGTGGTTGGCAGACAAAGAGGCAACCTTCATCAATTAAAGAAAAGGTGCAAGTCTGTAATTTTTAAGACACATAAATAAGCTTCAGTACTTGAAATGAGGACTGGTAACTTGTTTTGTGCTGTGCAGCAACATGACAATAGATGGACTCACTTCTTCCTCACACTAGATGGTACCTTACACACAGCAAAGTCAGTCATTTTGCGGGCTAAACCAATTATTATGGACATGCATCCTATCTATTCTCTAGACACTTGTGACATCACTGAGGCAGGAAGGAACTTTGATATCACTAGAGACGTGATAGGTTGAATTGGCGTGCTTCCTGTCTGATGTCACTAGTTCATTGTCAATGGATAGAATTTGTTTTCATGAATAATTGTTCAGCTTCAGGATGGCTGTCTCTACTGTGACCTTATGTACTGTATGTATGTTTAAAGCTGCGCTACCACATCAAGGGGTGAAGATTTTCATTCACTGCTTTATAATAGCTGCAGAATGAGGGACAAATGGGAAGCCACGCCATCGCTTGGAGGTATCGCAGCTTTAATGTTATATGGTTTGTAAAAGTTATTCATACTTATACAGTACCCAGTGGTGAAACAGATGTAATTATTGCAAGAAGCATCTGGTCAAATGTATAATAAAGTGAGGCAGCATACGCCAGAGGACATTGATATATGCAGCATTGACTTATCAAGAGGACATCTCCAGTTTTTTTTATTGCTCTATTGACGCACTCTGGTTATAAAACCCATAAGCTTTCAGATTTCATTTTCTACACTAACTGTCCTGCTATTATAATGTATGTTTGTTATTGCATGACCATGCAAAATAAAGAATTATAAAAAAAAAAAAAAAAGCTGTTAGCCACTGTTTATTCATTGCTCAATCAGGCCAACATTATGAAGTTATTGGGTTTGTTAAGATGACAGAATCTGTAGGGAGTAAGTTAATAAAATGATCAAGTATATTCTGTCAGGCGTATACTGGTCATGAAAGTTACCAGATCAACCTCCAATGAGCCCTAAACATACATACTCCCTCAGCATATTTAACACAAGACAAACATAAGTAATAAAGTAACATATGAAACAAAAGACAAACATATGAAACATACAAAATATTAATGAGGTTAAAAACGTAATAATTTAAAAACACAAATATCAGTCTGATAAGGGAAGCTTTTATAATATATTTTAATGAGTGTTTCACTAAGCAGCTACAGAGACTGCTATTGCACTGAATGTAGGTGGTTAAGTTACAGCCGGGTTTTCCAAACCCAGTCCTCATGGACCCCTAACAGTGCAAGTTTTCCATATCTCCTTGGTGGAGCACAGGTGTACTCATTACTGACTGACACAGTCTTAAAGATCCACAAGTGGTCCTAATTATTCCACTGGTAACCTGGAAAACCTGCACTTTTAGGCAGGGGCAGACTGGCCTGGGGGTCATCTGCCCCTCAGGCCGGTCCCATAGTGGGCTACATTGGGCTGGGTCACTTGCATTTTTCTTCCACTAAAACGTTGCTGATTCAAGTCTTGGTCCCCCGAGATAAAAATTGCCAGCCCTCCCCTGCTATTAGGGGTCTCTAAGGACTGGATATGAGAATCACTGAGGGTCTATTTATCAATGATGGAAAGTGGTGTATGGTAACTAACATTGTGGGTCATATTCAATTCTAAAAACAAAAATCCCAGAATGGCCACAAGACACTACTTGGTGTTTTTTTTTAGTGAAACTACCCCACACTTTTGCTTGTGTCCCATAGAGATGCAGGCAACAGTAAGCAATATTTTTTACCGTATAAACGGTAATAAATCACGGCCGCAATGTTCTCAGAAACATAGCGGCCAACTGAATCTGCCCCTGTGTTTCATAGCGTTGTTCCACCAGAAGTTTTATGTTCAGCTCCAGTCCTTTCTGTGCTGATAAATGTCTGTGCATGGGCAGTTTAATGCTTACCTAAAGCCGTGGGCTGTGGCTGGGGCACATAGGTCTGTAAATGCTGCTTTCTGATTAGCAGCTGTAGTCATAAGTGGGGAAGGATCTAGAGACATATCTCATTCTCTGAACGCTATCCTCTCCGGCTGGGGCTGACACCAGCCGGAGATGGCGACAGGTTTTAAGAGTTGTCAGCTAAATACAACGCTTTTCACCGCTTGATAAATTGAGTTGGAAAAGTCTAAACAAATAGGTTAAGACAATGTTAATATATTGATGAATTGTGCAGATTAATACGTTATTCTCTTGAGAAAACCACTGTGATTGATCTCACTTTGATAAATAGACCCATGGGGTACAGGGCAAAATGTCTGATATTTCACAGTGTGCACCTATTTCTAAAGTTACTGGTAGTCTTTGCAAACTCTTCTCTAACACTGTGTGCTGGAATATATATAGCAACAAGACTACTGAAATTTTAATCTAAACAAACCCAGTATAGTTTAGCCTTAAGTGGAAGAAATATTAACCAAATGTAATTCCTTCTGAAAAGCTGGCTGAACTGTGCTCCCAGGCACCAGAAACCACAGCGAAGGATTTAGAGGCTTCAGTGTCACGTATTAAATGGGCTAGTGTGAGAAAAGCTTTGCCGTTCCAGTCTAACACAGACACCAGTCTTCCTTACCTTGAATGCACTGCAGTGTTCCGTCCTCTGCTCTTATTGTAAAGGTTTCTCCTGGGTTAACCTGAACTAGAATGACCTGTCAAAAGAAGATAAAAGCCATTCAGAATAATGTACCATCTGGTGTTTCTATTGGAGAACAGGCATGATGTCATACACTAACATTCCTCATTTAATGGTTTTATTTAAATTAAACTATATTCGATATATAAAGTGGCCTAGTATTCTGCAATTTTTATATGAAATATTTTTGTTAAAAGCATGAGCAGGTGGTTTTTACAGCATATAACTATATTTGTTCACAGATTATACAACTAATAGCAAATGTTTATATAGTCCTGTTCATTTGTGTATTAAATACAAAAAACTATTTTGCTTCTTTATTCTTGATTAACCTATTTATATAAAAATAAAACATAAATGTATAGAGCACCAGTGTACTCTGTGGATCTTTACAACTGGGATGTTATAAATTTGTTAGCTGTATATAATATATCAGAAATAAAATACTAGAAATGGACAGTGAGGGAGAAGTTAACGTAAAGCAGTTTTTCATGGGAATGCAAAAAAAATGTTAATATTTAATTTTCTCAACCATATACCATGCAGTTTACAGATGTTTTACTGGTAACAACATATATTGCCTTGTCACATCTGGTCATGGGCCTCTAGCTAAGCAGCTCTGATGTACAGAAACAAAATGAGAAAATAAAATATGAGAATGAAGAGTATATTTAATGGAGGGCAACTACTTTGCATTGATTTGTATTAGTATCTAATGTCTGTGTATGTCTTACAGATTACACAGAACTACATAAAAGGCTTCATAAATACTGGATAATAATATTCATTCTCTAAAGCTGGGTAAACACTACAGAATTTTCCACCAACTTATGCCGATCGATTTTACATGTGATCGATGGTCTGATCGCTCGGTCCATGGACTGCATACACACTAGCCTTGTTTAGGACAATAAAGGGAAGAGCGGACGTCCCTTTAGCGACTTTTTACATCCATGTTGTCGTAAGCAATGACTGTAATTTTGTACTCACTGTTGTGGATCGGTCGGAAACTTATACACACTACACAACGGAAACGAGATTGGAACGAATATATTAAACGGTACGACCAACCAAATGAGGCGACAATCGTCCATTTGGGCAGACTTTCGACCATTGTGTCACTGCACACACTGACCCGACTTTTGAACGAGCGGTCGTATGTCGGCTGATTTAGCCGATTTTTGGACGAAAACCGTGTAGTGTGTACCTAGCTTAAGTGATAACTATTGCTTAGATTTTTACAGTGCTTATTGATTAGACCATTGCGGACAGCTGTTATGAATTATTAACTATTTTAGGGGAAGGTGAACAGTGTAAATATATGTGCACTTATATGTTTACGTTATATTTGACGCAACACATGTCTGAAGAGTGTAATGTGGTAATTCATTTGAGGAATTGTACATACAATATGTAATTCTGTTTGTCCATGAAGATATTAACTAAAGATATCATCTAGACAAATAAATGTTGTATCATAAGAAAAACACAAAGTGACAAGCACCCACAGAGCTGTCTCCTATGGAAAGACTGCTCCCAAACTACGGTGGAAACACAGAATTAGTGATGCTATATAAATAGCTGCTGTTGATGATGATGAAACACAAATGCCCTCAGACTTCAGCAGAAGTGATAGGAAGTAATAGGATAAAAGCTAAAACAACCAAAAAAAAAAAACAACAACTACCAGGTCCATATTTACATGATTAACCATCTGTGTCCACTACGAGCATGACATTAGTCTGTTCAAAATTATACCACAACGGCATCAAATACACTGATTTATGAGAAAAACACATTGTGTAATATTGAGACTTTTGTCAAGTATTAAAGTTAATTACTTTAATGTAGAGAAGAGCAAAACGTTTTGGCAAATTCCGAGTTTCAAATAATGTCAGTGTTTCATAACTGGCAAATCAGTGTGTAAAACTCTCTGAAAAAATGTATCAGAATTCAGAAGAAAATGTACTTTAACATGTGTTTACCTCTTAAAATCATTTAATAAAGTTAACAAATTGAACACTTTTACTTACACTAGCAACTTTTTTATTCAAATTACTAATACGAAATTTGTTTTCATACACCAGCCATCTGAATACTGAACCAATATCGCACATTTTCCTAGATATCAAATTGCAGAATTGCAATTACAACATCTGGGGGTAGATTCAATTGTGTCGGTATTGAGGATGGAATCTCCTCTCATTTTTCATTGCAACCCATAGAGGTTTGAGGTTAAAGGATCATAGACTCCTATCCGTAATGTCCAGCAATGTGCGCTGCCGGACATATTGGCCATTTGAAACCCACCTTGTAATAGATTAAACAGGTACCCAATTTTTTAAAGTTGAGCCGAAACATGTAGTTCATCTTTGAACTCCTGGCAAGAGGCTTTCTCAATGAATTCCTAGAAATCTGAAGCCTCTGGCCGAACACCAATGCAATATATTTAATTATTAGGTAGCTAATTGATTGTGAGCGTGTCTGTGTGAGTTGATATGTTTATCATATTTGATTTGCTTATGTTCATTAATAAATTTGCAAAAACATTGATAAAAACTTACAATACAATTATCATTATAAATTGTTGTTTATTTATATGGAATCAAAAAGTTCTGCAATGCTATGTTGGGAAACTACAGTATAGTACAAAGATCTAGAGGACCAATAGCAAGATATAAAACAAGCAGTCAAACCACACAACAAGCAAAGACAAAAACACAGGACATTCAAGAAACATTAATGTAAGATTAGCAAGAGATTACACATAATACATAAAATGTAAGGTATATAACAAACAAGTGTCAGCCAGAACTTGTACATTTGCGCTACACATTGAAAGCCGTGCCCAGCACTTGTGTGGTGAGGGATGAAACATTACAGTTTAAGGCCACATTAGTAGAACATTGGGCTGTAACTGACAGATCGGTTCACTGTACGATCTCTGGTGTAGAGCACTTGGCCGCCAGATTGGAACTGGATTAAAGCCTGCCAGTTGCCACCGGAAATGCACTAAAGACTTATAGGAAGAGGTCAGTTTGAGATATAGTCCACACTTGCATTATAATATAACGTCTGCTCACACACTGTAGTATTAACAAACCTTAGATTACACGTTTTTGAATATAAAATGTGAAAGCATTTTATACCAGAACAGTTATACCAGCTAGAAATAAGAACAAATATATTTGCAGTTAATCTACAGTCATGGCCAACAGTTTTGAGAACGACACAAATATTGGTTTTCACAGTTTGCAGCTTCAGTGTTTTTTAGAACCCTTTGTCAAATATATACTGAAGTAAAATTACAAGCATTTCATAAGTGTCAAATGCTTTTATTGACAATTGCATTAAGTTTATGCAAAGAGTCAATATTTGCAGTGTTGACCCTTCTTTCTGAGACCTCTGCAATTCGCCCTGGCATGCTGTCACAATCAACTTTTGGGCAACATACTGATTGATGGCCGCCCAAAAACACAGCCATGAATAAAGAATGGTACCAAAACATCCTGCAAAAGCAGCTTCTCCCAACCATCCCAGAACAGTTTGGTGATGAACAATGCCTTTTCCAGCATGATGGAGCACCTTGTCATAAGGCTAGTTGACAAACAATAACCCACAAATTCGGACAAACTTCAAGCTTTGATTAGACAAAATGGGCAACCATTAGTCAGTATGTGGCCCAGAAGTTGATTGACAGCATGACAGGTCTTCAAAAAGAAGGGTCAACATTGCAAATATTGACTCTTTGCATAAACTTAATGTCATTGTCAATAAAAGCCTTTGACACTTATGAAATGATTGTAATTTTACTTCAGCACACAATAGCAACATCTGACAAAAAGGTCTAAAAGCACTGAAGCAGCAAACTTTGTGAAAACCAATACTTGTGTCATTCTCATGACTGTAATTAATCAATGTTTCATTCTTTTTTAAATTATACATAAAATATAAAATAAAGTACATAAACTGTAAATTTATACAGCAGAGATACATACAGTATTCATTATCAAGTATAAATTAAAAATACAATATAAATATATTCAGTATAAATGTATACAGATATATAACACTACTTTGGAAGCAGAGAACTTGGATCATGACAAGGAAACAACATTTTCTAAAGATTCTTACTAGTTACTACTCGGTCTTCTGAATGCTGTGTTCTACTCTGGCTCTACCCTTAGTATTGCAGTCTTTTTCTATAATCTACCTCTCACTGTGTCAGATATGTTCTCATTATATGATATTCTCAGTGCCTAATTATAAGAAGAGTGTTTGTTGACAATAATGCAAATAGACATTTGTGGGTCCTATAACAGCCCCAACTGCACCATCCATGGGTGAAAACACACACACACACACACACACACACACGGGGCATTCACAAGGGGGACGACCCACCCTCCCCTGTTGGCCTCTATCAGTTGACCCCGTGCTACTATGATAGTTGTGCCTTTGCTTGGAGGGCTAGGCTGAGGGTTAGGTGTAATGGGGGATTAAACCTTCCCAATTCTAATTCAGTAGTGCAATTATGATTTGACAAACGGTTAAGTGAGATTGGGATGTGGGGCTTTGTACAGTCCAATGAAAGGCTTTATAAATGCTATATATAAAATACAAACCAAAGTATTTTGGAATGTAGTGTGTGTCAGAAGATAGTCACAGGTTGTTAGTGTAGAGGGGTGCCATGGTTGAGCACCGCTCAAGGCCTGTGATCATCTTAATCCATTACTGATTATGGGGCTGGAAGCTAATCCTATCACAGATGTCATTATTACCAAGGACTGTTCTTCCCCTCCCACATAATGAATGTAGCAGCCAGCTGGAATAGTTTCCAAGAAAATCTAGAAATAAGGACCTGTGTTTCTCCAAACCAAACTTATATTGTACAGAAGAGAGTCAGGTCTCTCCTGCCCATCCTCCAATTGGAAATTCATTGTCCTGGTTTTTGCAATGGACTCCCAATAGTCATGTATTCAGAGAATCACTTTATAAGGCCCGAGTAGAGTTCACATAGATGTGAGCCCTGTACAATTCAGACAGTTTAACTGTTTTAAACAACAAAAACTTACTCTATCTAAGTGATGGGCACCATGTGGCCCTCAAAGCCTTCACCAGCAGCCCCCAGCTTCCTCCCTATCGGCAGATGTGTTTGTTATAGTTCGTAACACTTGTTTAAAATGCTTGTTGACATGTTATTACAGATTGGTGTCTTTTTCTTTGACTAAATGTACTGTTTTACCTTACTCCTGAGAAGAGTAATGTGCGGACCTCTCCTAGGTTAGAGGGGTGCCACTGTGGACCATGAAGTCCCTGCTCTAGCTTAAAGGAAGAAGTCAGGCAGATTTGTCTATATGCCCTTGAACATGACAACAGATCTCTTGTGCACATATAATTATATTCAATGCACAAACCTGAGCTTATCTGTTGATATATACATATATAGAAGGTAACAAGGGAGAAAAATCTGCCTGGACAAAATAATTCTGGTTTACAGCTTTAAGGGCAGATATAAAAAAAAAAAAGTAATTAAAAATGTGCCTTTTTAGAAATATATTTAATTTAAGGTTTGCAAGTTATTACTGTGGATAGGCTCCATGCAACAAGTACAATACACACTATGGGCCTAAATCATTAAGGAACGTAGGCAAAATATTAAGTATGTTTTCTTACTCAAGTTGTTTGGACAAAAACATGTTACAATGCAAGGGGTGCAAATTAGTATTCTGTTTTGCACATAAGTTAAATACTGGCTGTTGTTTTCATGTAGCACACAAGATAGCTTATTTGTACACTGACATTGATATTTGTGTGCTACATAAAAAACAGCTAGTATTTAACTTATGTGCAAAATAATAAACTAATTTACACCCCTTGCATTGCAACATGGTTTTGTCCAGAAAACTTGAGTAAGAAAATTTACTCAAAGGCTTGTCTAAGTTCCTTAATGAATCAGGCCATATGAAATTTAATTCCACTAACATGTCACTGGGGTAATGTCTACACAATAATGTATTCATGTGTCCTATAATTTCAGAAAACGCCAGATATCATTGGCCAGTGGTTGATAAATAATGTCGCTAATATCTTTCTGAGGTACATTAGCTATGTTGCTGATGTTATCGATTACAGGTAGATTACTGTAGTTGGTTACATGTAATGTCATGATTTAACATATATGACAGGGCACATGGATGATACAGAACTTCTTGTTGCATCACACAGGATGGGTCACTCGCACACAGACTGTGACACTTCACTTTCATTGTAACTAACAAGCACAATGATGTTATCAATAAATAATGAACACACAATTTCAGTACCGCTCCTTCATTAACCTGCTCACAAAGAAGTCTACTTATTGGATCTTACACATATCATACATAGGGGGGGTATTCAATTGTTAGCGAGATCGCTAAAATACTCGCGCTCCAAAAATATTACCGTTAATACGGTAATATCTCGCTGAATTTCAGCTCGCAGCTCGAAATCCAGCGAGTAAATTACCGTATTAACGGTATTTACGCGCAATATTACCGTATTAACGGTAATATTTTTGGAGCGCGAGTATTTTAGCGATCTCGATAACAATTGAATACCCCCCATAGTGTTGTCCTTTCTTACACCATTTTGTCACAAATACTCTGTTTAATTGTCACCTTTACCTAGGTGTCTATTTTGCACAATCAGACTCAAGCCAAGAGCTGGCAACATCTCTAATATTTATCTAAACTTTAAATCAGTTTCAAAAGACCAAAAAACACATTTTATCTCCAGTAATTGGATACATTTTCATGTCACTGTCAAACCTACAAAACAAGTTCCAAAATGAGCATGTTTTCTCCAGTCTCATATTGTTTTGTTCATCTGTATAGCTTTTCAAGCTGCTTCACCACCTAGATAAAAGATTTTACTAAGGTGCCCCTCCCTGTAGCGAGATTCACAAGGGTGCTACAAACATCTGTCATTCCCGATGCTCTGTCAGTCCTGTAATATTGAACCAGCTAATCAATTCCTATCGCTACTTTAACATGGTACTGGAGGGGCTTGTGAGCGCACACTTCACCCCCCCACCTGGGGGTATATTTACTAAATTGAGGGTTTGAAAAAGTGGAGATGTTGCCTATAGCAACCAATCAGATTCTAGTTACAATTTATTTAGTACATTCTACAAAATGACAGCTGACAATCAGGATTCGCGGCAGCACGGGTCCGGGTATTGCAACATCGTGGATTTCGTTGCGCACAGAAATCTGCGATGCTGCGGTACCATAATGGCACTTTACAAACTCATCCGCAAATCCTAATTGAATACTCCCCTTAGAATCTGACTGGTTGCTATAGGCAACATCTCCACTTTTTCAAACCCGCAGTTTAGCAAATATATCCTCTAGTTTTTGCCTAGCGTTAAAAGAGGAGCTGAGAAACTCTGAGAACATTGGCTACACAAAGCAACCCCCCAGAGAGTTTTAAATGGTTTAAAAAGTTTAATAAAATGTACATGAAAAAAAGATTAAAAGATTTGTTTTCCACTTTGATGCCATTAATAAAAAGTTTATTCTTAAAATAACAGTTGAAATACTGTATGAGCAATTATTGAATACTTTTCATATAAATTTAATATTCAAATAATACCACTTTTCCACAAAACAATAATCATTGTGTGCTCCCTACTATGGGTTACACAGTTTTAATTAAGGAGCCCCAATAGGTACAGCATATAAACTAGGTGGGAGGCCAGTCCAGTTTGGACAATTTATCCTTGATTGGCTAGTTAATTGTTTAAAACGTTTTCTTGAATTTCATTACTTGGTCCATTCCCCACATCCTCGTTAGATTGTAAGCTCTTGTAAAAGGGCCATCACACCTTTTGTCTCAGTATGTGTTACTGTATTGTTATCGCTGTATGTTTTATATGTCTATTGTACAAATAACAGATACCAAAGTAAAATAGGCGATTTATTCCACAAACCAAACCGAGGATCCATTTTTCTCATGACACTACAAATGTGGTCCGTGAGTTTTCTCAATCCAAAACAAAGGTAAATTAATGGAAATGGGGAAGTGTGTGAAGTCAAGCGGTTAGAGTGTGTTGATGTTAATAAAAAATAAATACAATGTAAAAAAAAAACAGTAACGTCAGTGTCTTTGTGCTGCTTAGTTAGGGGCTCATGTTGGCTTGGAAGCATTTGGGTTATCCACATAAACAGGAAAATAGAAGCAAGGAAACTCGTATTTATTTGTATATGTTCAGCAAGATGCATCTGAAGATGCTGCTAGCTGTATGTCACTAGCATATGTGCCAGATCTAGCAGGGGAATAAGTGTGTATAGTCGCTCCCACAATAGAGTACAGAATGTGCAGAGATAGCATATAGGTATGGCTTGATATTGTTAACAATGGATGCTACCACAGTACACAATATAATAATGAAATTAAGTGTCATGTACACAAGAAAGAATAGTGTATTGATGCTGTTAGTGGGAAATGTGAAAGTCACATTTTCCATATACAATATAATTAAATATAAATTAAATTGAATACAAACATCTTTTGTTTTCCCATTTAAAAATGATGTGGGAATCATCTTCCCTGCCACAGTGCAAATGGAAAAAATAATTACGTTAAAATTAATATATTATAAAGCCACACTAATAATTTAAGAACAATCAGCTCGAGGGATAAATCTGCAATCAGCAGCTAGCTAGTACTGCACCTGCACAAGATACACCCTTTGACAGGTGTATCTGTGTTGGAGTCAAGGGGGTAAATGTATCAAAGTGCGATTTTGCCAGCGTGTTAAAATCGCGGCAAGTAGCGTAGCGCATGCGCAATGAACTACGCTACTTGCGCAAGCTCTATTTACAGTATTAGGTGATTCCCCCTATAGCGTGGGAAAATCACATAAAACAGTACATAGAGCTTGCGCAATGAACGTAAGTTCATTGCGTACCGGACCTCCTACTAGGTAGGAGGTGTTAGCGGCGGCTCCTGCTTTTTTTATTTTTCTTCAAGCAAGATTCAAGTGTCGTTGGATGTACAAATATGGGGCCCTCCTGGCCGAAGCAAAGAAGACTTCTAGCAACAAGGGGCCCCTTCTGGGCTAAGTGAAGAAGAGATTTGTCAAGCATAAACTTTTGGATGGTATAATTAATGTGGGACTGCCGTGGGTATGCTGGTGCTTGTAGTTATACAAGCAGCAGCATGCCCACACTATTTTTAGCAATCTGGCTGGCTGGGACTTGTAGTTCCACAAAACAAAATGGCGTCTGTTTATTTTTTTCACTCTTTATCGCCGTATTACCCTACTACCCACAGCCAAGGGGTAGTAGGAAGAGCCCTAGTGCTATCAGACCCCTGTCGTGTGTCCCACTGCTATAGTGCCGCCAACCCCGGCTGGTTTGCCTAGTGCTGGTAAAGTGAAAATCGGGGGGGCCCCACGCGAAATTTTTCCCCGACTTTCACGGGACCAGCACTAGTCAAGCAGCACTAGGGTCAAACAGGAATAGAGGGGACCCCACGCTTTTTTTTTTCACTTTTATCTATTCTTTAACATTTTTACACTGCCAGGGCAGTGTAACAGTGATGTGTTTGTACATAACGCTGCTATCAAGCAGCATGTTGTATCTGGCGTGTTTTGAAGCAAACTCTCCTGAGTTTTCTAACTCGCAGCTTCATACATTTGAGAGCTGTATAGCTGCAGTGGCAAACAGTCTGGAGTTTGATCTCTGGCGATTTTGCAAATAGCGATTTTGACAGAAGCAGAACTTTGGCGATTTTGCATGAAATCTCAGCTTCATACATCTGCGAGTTTCAACTCTCCCGAGAAAATCGCTGAAGTTGCAAAATCGCACTTTGATACATTTACCCCCCGGTCTACTTGAGCAATAAGTACATGAACACTCTCTTATTGTACTCAGTCTATGTTGGCCAGTCCCTTGCCTCCCCCGCTTTGCCTCTCCGGTCACAAGCAGTTGTAAGTGTAAGATGCAACAGAATCTGCATACAGATGTATGTGTGTGTACTATTTATGCACAATCACAGTATGGAAATGTATATTGTTACACAAATAAAACAGACATGCATCCAACTGTACAGGAACCCTAATGTGTGTTTTTGTGTTATATTTGTCTACTGTTCCACAATGTCTGGTAGACTCCAGAATTTTGAGTAGCTCTGCCAGACTCCTGGTAGAGCAGGCTACTCTCCTGGATAAAGACCCTTGATGAAGTGATTCACCGCAAATCACGTCATTGGCCCTGCCCCTTACTCTGCAATGCCGCGAGTCACAGCACTGCGCAGTAGGGGTGGGGTTGTGATGACAATTCACTACATCCTCAGCACTTGCCACTAGGACCTCCCCTACGGTATCTCTCAGAGGTGAGTGGAAGAAAGTTTGCAACTATGTTGTCTGTCTCAGAGTATCTCTCACACTCTCTCTTACTTTATCTATCTCATGTTCTCTGTCTCCCTCGTGTACTTTGGTTGTTTTAAACCATATTTTCCCAGACATTGTTCCGAATTTTGGCCCACAACAAACAGCTAACTGTCGGTATAGATTTATTTTCTGGCACGCTGATAAACTTAGTTGGCCAATGACTGCAGGGTCCATACGTGTATAGTCATTGGAAACCACAGTGACTGGGTCCCTTCTGAATCGTTGTTTTGGTCAGCATGCCTAACAACTAGAGATGCTTGAGCTCGGTTTTCCAAAAACATAGTCCACCCAAACATCACAAATCTGAGTATCAAGCCAGGCCAGGTTTCCGGCTTCCACTAATCTGAATCGAGACAAAACGTCAATGTTCCGTCATCGGATCTCGCGGGCTTTGGATTCCATAAGTACCTCCCTCCCCAGGAGATCCAGCGCCATTGGTCATACAGAAACAGTGGTAGCAGTGTTCTTGTCATGTGACAAAAAATACTGGAAATAACTGGAAATTAATGTTATTGATGTTAATAATAACGTAGGAACAAAAAAAAGAGCCAAATTATGTGATTTTAGCATTTAAATTTTATTTAAAAGAATAAAATACAGATCCAAAACTAAAACCAAAACACATGAGGGCTGTTTTGCCACAACCAAAACACGAAGTTAAAACAGATCCAAAACAAAAACACGGGGGTCAGTGAACATCTCTACTAAGAACTAGATCTGTGTAATCTAGCGAACCGTGTGTCTGAAACAATGAAGCACAGATTCAATTTAGAATCAGGTTGAATAACTGGAATTGTCTGTGTGCGCCCCATAAGGCTCCACAGTGTATCTAATGTTTGTACACCACATAGGAAGATTACAATTTTTTGATTAGTCACCCTTTAATAGTCAGTACTTGCAATTATTAGTTTCTTGAGAATAGGGCTCTAATATTTCCTGGTTTTCTTATTTGGGAAGCATGGAGGCTCAGTGGTTAGCTGGGGTCATGAGTTCAATTCCTGACCAGGGAAGTTTGTCTGTTCTCCCCGTGTGTGTGTGTGTGTGTGTGTGGGTTTCATCCACACTCCAAAAACAGTGTGGTAGGTTAATTGGCTGCTGACAAAAATTAAACCTAGTCTATTTGTGTGTGTTAGAGAATACGGACCATACCTGCCTACTTTTGAAGCAGCTGTCCGGGAGGGGGTCCTTCGAGGGGGCGTGGCCATGCATGTTGCGCCATTGGGCCATGTCAATCTTAGACAATGTCGGCCAATCGCAGCAGGGGGGCGGGGCCATGATGATGCATTTAGCCTAGCCCCCACCTTCTTCAACAACGGAGATGGCTGCATCCGGGATGTTTTCCTGCTTTCTCGGGAGTCCGGGAGAACATCCCAAAATTCTGGAGTCTCCCGGACATTCCAGGAGAGTAGGCAACTATGATATAGACTGTAAGCTCCAATGGGGCAGGGACTGATGTTAATGACAAATATTCTCTGTACAGTGCTGCAGAATTGGTGGCGCTATATAAATAAATGCTAATGATTCCGTGGAGGTCACAAAACTGCTCTTTCTGGTAATCACCTTGCAAAATTCATTCAAAAGGGTCACCTCAGCATTTCAGTTTCCTCAGTTATAGTTAAAAAATATTATATTGCATGAATAGCTTACTGGCCAGAATAGTGCATTATTGCCCTCAAATTTGTTTTGCTTGAAAAATGGTTAAGTAATGACAGTAATAATCTCCAAAATGACACAGAAAATAACTTGCATTCAATATCAGGAATAACAGTAAAGTGGTTTTGTAAAAAACAGAAATGTTCTGTCCCCTTAACACATTTAGAAGGACAGCAAATGTCTCAATAATTTCCATGTTTGACAAATCTGTTAGCAGAACTCTGCAAACGGCAAACTCCAAGGCAAAACACACAACTGATCTTCCAAATAACACCCACGGTAATTGCTGCAGGTAACACTGTGCTCACATCTGATTGGGTCTACTCATTGCTTCAGGGACTCACACTGAACAGAGAACATTTCAATATTTACACTTTCCATTTCTTCCATAAAAGAAGAGCATGCATGGAATAGTTATGTCGTGCTAATAAAACAACATTACATCAATCAAACAAACATTAATGAATTTTTTGGTCTTTACCATATTTTGAACAAATATGAATTTCACAATAACTAATATTGCAGTGTAACAAACCTATAAGAGGAAAAAAGTATGGACATTTATTTCATGCTTTGACTGTAATACAAATAATAATTATTTTGGTAACCGCTGCACCAGTCCTATTTCATTTTCTTTATCACTGGAAAGACTAAGGGGCCTATTTATCAAGCCCTAAAACATGCAGAAACGGCTTTTTCCCACACAGTATAGATATTTGTAGGCATCAGACAAAGCCGCACAATTCAGCAGTCCCCATAATGCTCAATTTTGGACTGCAGTGCTGGCAAATTTATTAAACGCAAAGCTTTTCGGAGCTTGATCCCGATGCCAAACGCAAGATGGTGTTAGCTGTGTATAGTACAACTTATTTCTGTGTGTGTTTGCAGCACAGAATAGCTGTTTTTCTGTAGCCGATGTCCATATCTAAATCAGGTCCTCAATCTGTATGTGGTAATACAGAATGTAAATTGTTTGCTGGACTTTGGGCTGTAAATGAGTCTGAGTGGGTGGAAGAATTGACTTGTTTGCAAATAATGGCAATATAGTACATTTTGAACTATAAGACACTCTGATGCCCGCTCGGATTCCAAATCGAGGCCAAACGTCATTGTGAAGTCGTCGGATCTCGGTTCTCGCGATATTTGAAAATTATAAATACCTGCCTCCACAGCAATCCATCGCCATTTGACAGTGGGAGAGAGCAGGTTGTAGTCACAGGCTGATTAGAGCAGGGACAGAGAATACAATTCTGATAACAATTCTGATTGATTACAATTCTGATAACAATTGATAGAGAAGAGAGGAGGATAGAGGAGTCTTTTTTAAAAAATATTTGGCACTACAAGTGCTTTGGGGTGTCCACCATTCTTTTGCATTAATATTTCTGGCTGTCAAAAGTACTTTTTTGCAGCAGACTAAAAATATAATATTTAGCACTCCCAAGTGCTTTTGGGGTGTCCCCCATTCTTGTGCTTTAATATTTCTGGCTGTCAAAAGTCATATTTGTCAGCAGTATCTAAAACAATTTATAGCACTACAAGTGCTTTGGGCTCAGAATGTGTTCAAAGCAGTCCACATATGAGCAGAATGAGCAACCAGGTTCTGTCACCAGTCCTGATGTTAGTGTTCCCAGTACGTCATCTGGGCAAACTACACAGAGTTTTGAAATCAGTCAAAAAAACACACCCCCAAAAATTTTTTACTGTGTTGAAGCGAAAAAGAAGTGTAACTAAAGAAAAGTTAAGTGTCGATACAAAAAAATTGCCAACATGCCATTCTACACACGCAGTGGCAAAGAGAGAATGAGGCCTTCACCTTTCTCTATTAGTGGCAGATCCAAAAAAGTTACCGAGCCTACAAGTGGTGCACAACTACTGTTACGCGTCAAAGCCGAGCTGCAAGATAACAGTAAGGCATTAGAGGATAATGTTTGCTCTGAATCACAAATGACACCAATCCCTGTGGAGAGTTCATCCAACAGTGGGATGTTTAATCGTGAGCATTCTGTTAGTGTACCCATAAAGAGTGACCCTTTCAGCAGTTCAGCTGATGTGTGCCTGAACAGCCCGAGTGTAGCCAGTGATACACAAATTGAGAATGCCACTATGGAAATAGAAGAGGATGAGGGGCAGATTTGTGTAGGCGACGAGGATGAGGATGTTGATGAGGATGAGGTTGTTTGTGTAAGTCCTGCACCAGTGGCAGCAGTTCTGGCACATGGCAAGAAAAAGGGCATTGTCATGCCAGGCCATAAAACTAAAAAATCCACTTCTTATGTGTGGAATTATTTCTACCCCAATCCAGACAACAATTGTATAGCCATTTATAGTGTATGTCAAGCCACAGTCAGTCGAGGGAGGGACCTTAACCATCTTGGAACCTCGTCTATGTTACGCCATTTGAAGAGAGTTCATGGCAAAGTGTTGGGAAAAGCTGAAAGTTCTTCCAAAAAAATTACAAGCACTCCATCATCAGCTAGGACCCTCCGGTCAATGACATCCCGATGGCTACAAAATACACCCACCACACCATCCTCATCAATATCCTCAGTAGTGCTTGGAGTGAGCCCGCCATCCCACTTATTAAGGCTGGATGACTCCTGGACTATTATTGATTCTTCTGAAGAAAGCGTTAGTCCCACTGCTGCTGCTGCTGTTGCTGCTGCTGGGGGTAAATCGTCAGCCCAGATTAAGGCCCAGAAAAAGAGCAGTCCTACATTTCAACAATTAACTGTGAAACAATCATTTGCTATGGGAAGCAAATATGACAGCAGTCACCCAGTCGCCAAGCGAATTACAGACGCCATGGCTGCCATGTTAGTGTTAGATCTGGGCCCAATCTCCACAATAAACGCAGCTGGTTTTTCACAGTTAATTGAGGTTTTGTGTCCGCGTTACAGAATTCCATCGCGACACCATTTTTCCCGTAAAGCTATTCCACAACTATACCAAAAAGTGTGTACAAATGTAGAGATTGCGCTGAAAAATGCCATTCTGCCCACTGTCCACTTAAAGACAGATATGTGGACAAGTGGAAGTGGTCAAACCAAAGACTATATGACTGTGACAGCCCACTGGGTTGGTCATTCACCTTCACCAGCAGGAACAGCAGCAGCATGTACATCACTACGTAACATTTGTTACAGGCAGGCCACCCTTTGTATCACTGGCTTCACTAACAGGCATACAGCTGACAATTTGTTACGCAAACTAAGAGATGTGATTGATACATGGCTTATACCACTTGGACTCTCCTAAGGATATGTCATTTCTGATAACGCCAACAATATAGTGCGAGCATTACAGCTGGATGATTTCCAGCACATGCCCTGTTTTGCTCACACCATCAACTTGGTGGTGCAGAGCTTCCTACGAAATAACCGTGAGGTGCAGGAGATGCTTTCGGTGGCCCATAAGATTTTAGGCCATTTTCACGCATTCGGCCACAGCATGTAGGAGATTGCAGCAGCTCCAAGAGCAGTTTAACTTGCCCTGCCACCAACTTAAGCAGGAGGTGGTAACTAGGTGGAATTCCACCCTGTACATGCTGCAGAGGATGGAGGAGCAGCGCAAAGCCATCCAAGCGTATTGCACAAGCCATAACATTGGGAAAGGAGGGGGCATGTATTTCACTCTTGCACAGTGGGGAATCCTTTCAGTGCTGTGCAAGGTGCTGAAACCATTTGAAGTTGTGATGTGTGAAGTGAGTGCAGATTCCGCTAGTTTGAGCCAAGACATTCCTTTAATTAGACTATTGGAAAAGCAGCTTGAGAAACTGAAGGAGGAGATGAAAGCAAGCAATTCCGCAAATTATGCCTTGTCGATCAAGTACTTCACAATGATCTTCGAGTTATTAAGATCTTGAACTCGGATCAGTACGTTTTGGCCACTGTGCTTGATCCAAGGTTTAAGACCTACATTGAGTCTTTGCTTCAAAATGAACGAGATGTGAACTTTTGCAAGTTGTCCGCTGAACTGGGCCTTGGCTTGACGACGTGTCCTCCTTCAGTTTCTCAAGCAGCTGCTGCTCGTAAAAAATTTAATTTTCCAAAAAGAAGCAGGGAAGACACAGAGGGCAGACCAGAACAGTTTAACATCAGGGCTGGTTTGAAGGATTTTTCTAAAAAATGTGTGACCTTGCCCATAACTCCATCCAATATGAGTATTAACATGCAAAGGATGGTGGAGGATTATTTTCAAGAGGTAATTGATATGGAAATGTCAGACAGTCCCTTTCCTTACTGGGAAGAAAAGCAGGCAATTTGGAAACCCATGTACAAACTTGCTTTGCAATACTTAAGCTGCCCACCCTCTAGTGTGTGCTCTGAATGAGTGTTCAGCACAGCAGGGAACTTAGTCAGTGATCGCCGGTTACTTCCCAAAAATGTAGAGAAAATGATGTTTATAAAAATGAACTACATCTTCCACGAGGAAGGCCTTCACCATCCAAGACATGAAAGCACTGACTGTTCTCTAATGGCGGATTCAAGCAGCGATGAATTGATAGTCTGTGATGATGATGTACACACTGATGAGGGTGAGGATGAAGCTGAAGATGATGATGATAACATCTTTTTAAAACTTTTATTTTAAGTGTAGGGTGCAATCTACCCCCAAAGAGGAAAGGGACTTGTGGCATTTCCATATCACATACCGTCTTGAAAGGCTGCTGTTTGGGCAATTTCTCCTTAAGGGTAGGGTGTCATACAACACAGTGACCCTAAAATGGCTTTGTCCATTTCTATTAATATTGTACAGTCTATAACGGCTGCATTTTTTGGTATTTTATACCAGTGGAGGGGGGCCTAGAGAGACAGAAACTAAACTGGCTTTCTCACTTTCAATTAATATTGTACAGTCTATAACAGCTGAATTTTTTTGTATTTTTGACAAGTGGAGGGGGGCCTAGAGACACAGAAACCAAACCAGGAGAGTGCTGAAGGTGGCGAAGAGACGGCGGGGGTTAGAGGATTGGGAAGAGATGAGGGACTTAAAGAAAGATTGTTTAGCGAGTGAGAGGGCAGAGCTGTAGGATGCAAAGATGAATTTAAAGTGGAGGAAGTCAGCCAGGGAGCGGGATTTTCTCCAGTGCCGTTCAGCGGTACGGGAGCATTTTTGGAGGAAGCGGGTAAATTTGGAGTGCCAGGGTTGGGGTTTGGAGCAGCGAGGGTGGACGGAGTGGGCAGGGGCGACCGCGTCCAGAGCAGAGGTGAGGGTGTGATTGTAGAGGGAGACCGCCTGGTTGGGGCAGGCCAGGGAGGAAAGAGGAGAAAGGAGGGTATCGAGAGAGGAGGACAGAGATGCCGGGTTAAGGGCGTCAAGGTTGCGTCTGGACAGAGTAGGTTTGGGCAGGGGGAGGGGAGCAGGAGAGGAGGAGAGAGAGAAGGAGAGGAGATAGTGATCGGATAGAGGAAAGGGAGAGATGGAGAAGTCAGAGAGACTACATAGGTAGGAGAAGACCAGATCAAGGGAGTGACCAAGGCAGTGGGTAGAGGAGGAGGTCCATTGGGTAAGACCAAGGGAGGAAGAAAGGGTGAGTAATTTGCTGGAAGCAGGGTCTGTGGGATTGTCCATGGGGAAGTTAAAGTCGCCGAGGATGATGGAAGAGAGGTCGGAGGAGAGGTGGTGAGGAAGCCAGGCAGTAAAGTTGTCAAGGAAGAGGGAGGTGGGGCCAGGGGGGCGGTAGATGACAGTGACACGGAGATGGATGGGGTAGAAGAGGCGGATGGAGTGAGCTTCAAAGGAGGAGAAGGAGAGGGAGGGTTCAGGGGGAATGACACGAAAAGTACAGGTGGAGGAGAGGAGGAGGCCAACTCCACCGCCTGGGCGGGCACCAGGCCTGGTGGAGTGGGTGAAGGAGAGGCCACCATAGGAGAGGGCAGCGGGGGAGGTGGTGTCAGAATCTGAGAGCCAGGTTTTAGTAATGGCAAGAAGGTTAAGGGAGTTGGATAAAAAGAGGTCGTGGATAGCAGTCAGTTTGTTATGGACTGATCTAGCATTCCAGAGGGCGCATGAGAAAGGGGGAGAGGAGAGGGGGGAGATGGGGATGAGGTTAGCAAGATGGGCAGTGCGCGGGGGAGGGTGGGGAGGAGCGGGAGAGGTAGGGCGGGGGGAGAGTATGGGTATAGATCGAGAGCAGGGAGGCATAGTAGGGTGAGAGAAGGGAGGGTGTGAGAGCGGGTGAAGAGAGGAGGAAGGGAGAGCAGGGACGAAAGGGATGAGGTCGGTTAGAGAGGCCTAGTATGACGGGGCAGAGAAAAGGCAAGGAGGGCTAGGGAGACAAAAACAGAAAATAGGGCAAGGGAGGCAAGGAGTAACAGAACAGTGAGATAAAGAGGACAGAGAATAACAGGAAGAAAAATAACAGGGAGACAAGAGCAATGTGGAATACAATAGCAATGTGGAATACAATAGCAAAGTGGAAGACAGTAACAAAGTTAGGGCGTGGAAGGTATTGAACAACAGGCCAGAGAGATAATCAGGACAACGAAGCAGGTAAGAATAAAACAGGTAAAAATAGTAACAGGTAAGTGTAAAATCAGGACAAAAAACAAAACAAAATAATGGCAGGTAAAATAATATCAGGTAAAAATAATAATATAAAAAATATCAGGTAAAAATAATAACAGGTGAAGATAAAATCCGGTAGAATAGTAGCAGGTACCAATCAAGTCTGAGGAATCTAGGTAGTTGCAGGAGCAGATCGAAGGGGTCCAGCGATTAGGAGGTAGGCCCAGGAGACCGAATAGACCGAGGGCTCCAGTGGTAAGGAGGGAGCAGAGTTCCAGAGGGACGATACGCCTAGTTCAGAAATCAGTCCCGGAAGGCAAATAAGCAGATGGGTCCAGGGGTCAGGAGATTGGGTGAGACCGGTGGTACAAGGTAGCGGTCCGAGGAGAGTCAGGGAAAGAGGGCCAGTGTGGACCGAGGACTTTGTCCATTTCTTTACATATTTTGTCCATTTCTTTACATATTTAACTATAAGTGTAGGATGTAATATACATCCAAAGACAATGGCTGCATTGCCAATATGCATAGATGGAGAGGAAGACAATCTCGTTTGTGTGTAGAATTAATGAAGGCCTACCTACCAGGAATTAAACTGTTTTTTTGATAATTTATTAGCTTTACAATTACATTACTTATCCAAGAAACAGATGGAGCACTAAATTTGGTTATTTTATGCCCAAAAACATTTATTTTCCAACAAAATAGCAAAACAAAACCAAACAAAACCAAAACCAAAACACACAATGGCGGTTTCGCAAAACTAAAACCAAAACACGACGGTAATCCAGATCCAAAACCAAAACACGAGGGTCAGTGAGCATCTCTAATCCATATATCTGTGTGTGTGTGTGTGTGTGTGTGTGTATCTAAACATGTCTCTATGGGGCATATTCAATTGTTTAGAATCCCCGCAGCGTTAAAACTATTACCAGTATTATGGTAATAGTAAGCTGGATTTCAGCTCGCCGCTATATGTGTGTGTGTGCGAATCTATATATCTATGTTTGTGTGTGTCTATATATCTGTGTGTGTGTGTATGTATCTATATGTATATATATATTTAGACTGTAAGCTCCAATGGGGCAGGGACGGATGTGAATGAGTTCTCTGTACAGCGCTGCGGAATTAGTGGCGCTATATAAATAAATGGTAATAATAATAATAATATATGTCTGTGTGTGTGTATATATCTCTATATGTGTGTATCTATATATCTATATGTGTATGTATCTAGCTATATATCTATGTTATATATATGTCATACATGCCAACTCTCCCGGAAAGTCCGGGAGACTACCGAAATTCGGGTCAGTCTCCCGGGCTAGCTGGCATTTCTCCCGCATCCCAATCTCATTTGACGCGATTCTCGTGAATCACGTCATTTGACGCGATTCTCGTGAATCACGCCATTTTGGAGGGCGGGAGGGGCGGGACGAGGCCAATCGTGCCATTTTGGCCCCGCCCCCCGCGGCACAAATTACGGTTTGCGGGGGGCGGGGCCAAAATGACACGATTGGCCTCGGCCCCCTCCAGTCACGCCCCCTCTCCCGGAAACAAGTTTCCGGGAGTTGGTAAGTATGATATATGTTTGTGTATGTCTATATATTAATCTGTGTGTGTGTTAATGCATGTATATATCTATCTGTGTGTATGTATCTATATATCTATCTGTGTGTATGTATCTATATATCTGTGTGTGTGTATGTATCTATATATCTGTGTGTGTATGTATCTATATGTGTGTGTGTGTGTGTGTGTGTGTGTGTGTGTGTGTGTGTGTGTGTGTGTGTGTGTGTGTGTGTGTCTATCATCATTCTTTAATGTATAGTAGATTTTTTTACTACTATAATAAGAAACAGATGATGAGGAGACAGGCAATTTATTTTATACTTCCAGTAGAAATAGTTCTTGGGTGAGGGAAATAGATTTCTCAGCGAGACATCAGAACATTCATCTAAAGAAATTCCCTGGAAATGTCACCATCCAACAGTTTAATGATTACTCAACTACACAGAGGAACTAGAACTAGAACCTACCCAGAAAAGTGATCTATTACGTTTCATCTTTAAATATGTGTTCATTTGAAATTTTATTTCGCATAAATGTTTCACTTCAGTCATTTTTTTTTTTCCGTTTCCGCATTCAATGCCAAATGCTTATATAATATAGATTGCTTTAAGCAGCTGCTGTGAGACCTTTATAGCAGCTGTCTCAGCTTGTAGAAGACCTTTTTCTGGACTCGTTTTAATTTATCCCTCGTTTTACTTTTCTCCAGAATTAAGATCATACTTACCACCTTTGGCAATACTTTTTTAGGAGGTCAGGGGGGGTGAGGGGGGTGAGTGGGGGCGGGGCTCAGAGATTTGTGACATTGGCCCTACCCCCTAACATGTCATCGCCATTTTCATCCTATACCAACAGGGGGCGGGTCAACGATAACACATGAATCGCGTCACTAAGCCCCGCTGCCTCCATTTAATTAACTGAACGGCCGGGATCCAGGAGGTTGCCCTGCTCTCCCAGGAGGACTCCCAGACATTCAGGAGTCTCCCGGACATTCCGGGAGAGTAGGCAACTATGATTTAGACGGCAAACTTAAACCATAATACAATACAGGGTACAACAGCGTGTGGCTCTTCAGGTACTGTTACTACTTGTAGGATTGTACATTGTAGTTCAACCAAAGGTGAAGAGCTACATACTGTGGTAAGTGAATAGGGGTGGTGGTAGAAGTAGCAACCACAACAGGCAGAACCTCATTAGGGGTTCAGGCCGCCCCAGGCTGATATGCTTGTAGCGTCCCTCGCCCGCCACAACAGGCTAAAGGTAAAAATGAACTCGGCTTTCTTTTAAAATCCAGCTTCCTTCATCTCCCCCATGTTTACATTTGCGTGTTTTCAGAACTCAGCTGCACTTGGCTTTTTAAAAGGGTCACAGCAATGTTTGTCACATCTTGCACAAATTTTTTCATTGATATCAGAACTGTATAGCGGAACGGAGGCGTGAATAAGAGTTAACAAGGGTGAAACCAGGAAGGTGGAGTGAAAGGGGAGCTGTCAGACCTGTGCTTGTCGCTGCTACTCACTTATCCTCAAGCACCCTTCTGAGTATAGCTCATTGTCTATAGCCATTACCATGAGAATATGCCATGTTTCTCTTTCTTTGGAGAATAGTTATTGTCTTATAATTTAAAATGAATTTCAGTTTATACCTCTTCTGTCACAATTTTGTGCCCCAAAAATCAAGCCCTGGCAACAGGGCCAAGAGCTCTACAATATGCTGTATGGTTTATGCTTGTTTCTGTCATGAACAGAATGTCCTGTTTAGCATGTACTGGTGGCTTTGCAAGTCAGAATTCTAACATAGAATTGTCATCTATATACTAAACATGCCATCGCTAGTGTTTCCGCATGGCACCAGGCATCAGGGGGCCATTACTTATGTGGTTGGATACATATTAACTATCCATGCAAGCCTTCCATTAAAAGGAATACAGACTAATGCAACAGACCAGAATATTGACATTGAAAAATACAGTTATCTATAGGGCAACATCTCTACTTAGAGGACTAACACTAAAGGGGGGTTCAATAGGTGAAAACCCCTACTGCTGGTGAAAATGCCTGAATTGGTGATTGTTCCACTTCTCCTTCTATATGAAGGGGGTTACCACCAGTGATAACATTATTACTGGGAATAACCCTACAGACGTTAAGCACCAAGCTTTTGCATGGGGGGACCCATTTATCATGTACCTGTTCTTTTAACATCTCAAACAAAACAGGGAAAAAAAAAGTATTGTTTACACTATTTTATTCAGAGCAGGTGTTTTTGAAATGTTAAAATGAGTAAATAAGTGGGGCTATTCTCTACACCAGCAGAAAATCAATATTACATACTTACCTACTCTCCCGGAATTCCCGGGAGGCTTCCGAATTTTGGGGAGTCCTCACAGACTCCCGGAAGAGTAGACAAAGCTCCCGCATTTGCCGAAATTTACAGCAGTGAATGGAGTGGCGAGGCTTAATTGTGTCATTAAGCTCCACCCCTCCAATTGGCGGCTTTTTATAGTGGGGGTGTGGCTATGGTGATGCGACAATGTAACCACGCCCTTCTCCTACCCCATGTCACATCACTTCTCCCCCGGATCTCTACAAGTTGGCATGTATGCAATATTATATATGCACACCACCAGAGGGTTGGCCAAGCACAGCAGCCATTAGCAGGCAAACATGGGGGGAAAGTGGTAATGTGCCTTGTCAGAAGATGTTTGAGAGAATATTTTTATAACAACTTTGAATGCACACATGTTGGGAAATTTATGAAAATTGGTGCAAAGTTAAAAAGGGGTGTTGCCCATAGTAACCAATCTTAGATTCTATCAGACATTTTTCTATTGCAGTTTAAAAAATGAAAGCACACATCTGGTTGGTTGCTTTGGGCAAAACAGTCTTTTTCCTTTGCAATGCGATACTTACGGTCATGTATGGAATAGCATAAAAGTTAATTTCTCTTCGCTCACTATCAAAAGTACTCATTATTTATCAATGCCACACTATGCCTTTTTGCATATCTCCCTGTCTCGATTTAGGCTGGACAGTCTCGATTTGAGGGTCATGTCCCACAGTCACGCCCCCTTATCCGATTCACAGAGCTCCAAAGTTAGGGGGTATGCTTGTCATAGGGCAGTGGTTCCCAAACTTTTGCAGTTCACTGCACCCTTAGAGTCTCCAAATTTTTTCAAGGCACCCCTCCAAAATAATTACTGAGCAGTCCTGTTTTAGAAGTAGTTGGGTCAAAAAATTGTAATAAGTAGTTAGGTCACGACAGAAATACTTATTTAGTTGTATGCAAAAATGCCCCTCTGCATCCAGACACTCTGCCCCCCTCTGCATCCAGTCACTCTGCCCCCTCTGTCACGCTGTCCCCCTTCTCTGCCCTCTGTCACGCTGTCCCCCTCCTCAGCCCTCTGTCACACTGTCCCCCTCCTCTGCCCTCTCTCACGCTGTCCCCCTCCTCTGCCCTCTCTCACGCAGTACCCACTCCTCTGCCCCGTTGTCCCCCTCCTCTGCCCCGCTGTCCCCCTCCTCTGCCCTCTCTCACGCTGTCACCCTCCTCTGCCCTCTCTCACGCTATCCCCCTCCTCTGCCCTCTCTCACGCTATCCCCCTCCTCTGCCCTGTCACGCTGTCCCCCTCCTCTGCCCTCTGTCACGTTGCCCCCCTCTGTCACGCTGCCCCCCTCTGTACCCAGGCACTCTGCCCCCTCTGCAGCCCTTTATTGCGCTGCACCCTCTGCAGCCCTCTATCACGCTGCCCCCTGTCACGCTGTCCACCTCTGCTGTCACGCTGTCCCCCTCTGCTGCCCTGCTGTCCCCCTCTGCTGTCACGCTGTCCCCCTCTGCTGCCCCGCTGTCCCCCTCTGCTGCCCGCTGTCCCCCTCTGCTGTCACGCTGTCCTCCTCTGCTGTCACGCTGTCCTCCTCTGCTGCCCACTGTCCTCCTCTGCTGCCCCGCTGTCCTCCTCTGCTGCCCCGCTGTCCTCCTCTGCTGCCTGCTGTCCTCCTCTGCTGTCACGCTGTCCTCCTCTGCTGTCACACTGTCCTCCTCTGCTGCCCACTGTCCTCCTCTGCTGCCCGCTGTCCTCCTCTGCTGTCACACTGTTCTCCTCTGCTGCTCACTGTCCTCCTCTGCTGCCCTCCTCTGCTGTCACGATCCTTTTCACTCTGCTCCTGCAGCTGTCACTGAATATCGACGTCAGTGACAAGCTGCTGCGGAAGAGAGGAGGCTGCCGGGTCCCGGCGCCCGGCGGATTGGTAAGTTTCTGTGTTCTCTTTTTTTTTTATGGCTGGCCTGCGGCACCCCAGTGACAGCGCCGCGGCACCCCTGGGAGCCGCGGCGCACACTTTGGGAACCGCCGTCAGAGGGTATGAACTTTTATGTTTAATGGTTCCTTAAACATCACAAAAATATTTTTTACAGCTTGATCAAAACAAAATGTTAAAGCCATAAAAGTTAGTGCCAAGTATTTAAAACAAAAAAACAAAACAACAACAATTATAATGAATACATGACAAATGTCTCTATTGTATTTCACTGGAGCCAAAATATACACAGACACATAAAAAGTGCAATCTTTACTTCAATCAGTAATCTGCTAAAGTCACCACTAAAATGATAAAGCTGTCATTTACATCTGTAACACATTATACAATGTTATAATTACATGCACTAAAATTTTCAGTTGTATTTATCCAGTGTGCAAGATCTGGGTAAAGAATTTCAGTGGGGGAAGCAATGATCACATTTTAAATTATGGCCACTGCAACCCAGTCTTGACATAAACCATTTAAATGAATACCTTCATATTATTTACAGCCTGGGATCAAACGACCATAAAATTATGATTTAATATTGTGGTTAGAAAAACTTTAAGAGGAACGAACAAGAGAAAAGAGAACAAAGAACAAAATCACACAGTGGAGAAGGTTTCCCATATTTTTCTTCAAATGGAAAAAATAACCAGGTCCAGAAAAAATATAAAACTGAATGTTCAGCAAGATGAACACTCAAGTATGCAAAGATCAGCGGCATTAAGTGTGGGAATAGAATCAAGGCTGGTGCAAGCCCTGGGGTGACCTAACCAGTGCCCCCAGCCCCATCGCTATCCCCACTCAGAAGCCCTGCCCCCACCCCTCTGCTTCTTACCTTACAAGGCAGGAGGTGGTGGAAGCCTCAGACTGGGAGTGTGGCGCTTGGCAGTGAGATCACAGCCAAGCGCCAAACTCCCAGCGAATCACTGACCAGGAGAAGCAGCAGCAGGCAGCTTTACATGTAAGAATCTGCTGGCTGCCTGCCCTCCATGTCAGCTGCACTCGATCCATGTGGGGCAGCACAGGGGCGTTCATATTTCATGTAGGATGAGTGACAGTACTTAACTCTTTCAGTGTTTTAAGCACACCCTAACCTTGGACTCTGAAGGCAATGCCTTGGTTCTCCTAATGGTAGTACTGGCGCTGAATATTATTTATACTGTATAATAGTAGGAACCATAAAAGTATTAATGTAAGAGATAATACAACCACTGCTGTGAAATATAAGGATACTAGGAGTCGGAAGTGATTTTTATTGTCCCTATATCTCACAGGAGGGAGTGCTGTATTTCTTTAATTACATACAAATTTGTTTAATATACAGCAAAAATAATACATTATAAAATAATATTTTGTCAATCTTCTTGTTTGTTTGATTACACATTTTCAGGTCTATATTTTTAATAAGATAAGATTTTATCTGCAATAGGTTTCCGCAGGGGGGAGGGGCTGGTTGAGCCCAAAGCTGAGCTGGTGCTTTGTTTATTCTATGCATTGTAGCATCTAGTTAATGTATGTGTGATGGAGAATGATGGGTCTGGATGAGAGAAGATGAAGCAGAGAAGAGCTAAATTATTCAAAAACAGTGTAAGTGCATGGATAAGGGACGTTGTAATAGATTTGACCTGCGGTTGCTTGTTTAGCCAACCTCTAAAGAGATGCAAGGAGTTGTACTGTGTACTAACAAAACATGATATATTCTTCACATAAGAAGTTCCGACCTTACTGTAACTAAGTCCAATTTGATGACTTTCAATAGCTGCACAGTGCTGTGCAAAAGTTTTAGGCAGGTGTGGAAAATTAAGAATGGATTCAAAAATAGAGAGTGGTACAGTAATGATTGTCTACAGGCAACAGTGAAGCCTGGTGGGTGGTAGTGATGGGTAGTTCACGAATGATTAGTTCAAATGAACTAATCTTTAAAGTGAACTAAATCATTTAGTTCACAGTTCTGGCAAAGATTAGTTCACCAGGAACTAAAACAAGTGGGAGGAGTTAGAGATAAAGCAGAGCAGCTCCAGCAGCCTCACTCACTGTCTCATTCACACTGGCTGTTTTGTTTCTATTCAGCTCTCATTTAATACTCATGAGTCAGTACCTCTAAACTACCAAAGGTGGCACTGCTGTGCTCAGACATTGTGTGACACTCTGGAGCTGATCACTGACTGTGAGTCATGAGTCATTCTCCTGGCTCAGGAGTTCAATAGTTCATCTAGTTCATTTCACTCTTCGAATCATTTCACTCTTCGAATCATTTTACTCTTCGACTCATTTCACTCTCCGACTCATTTCAATCATTTAGATCATTTAGATCATTTAGCTCATGAGTCACAGGATACATTCTCTTCCCTGTCAGCTCAAGACACGCTGCACTGCTGAGTGCTGCATGCTATATACTGTAGTTCTGTTTATTGCACCATATATACAGGGGAGATGTATTAAACCTTCAAGAGAGATAAAGTGGAAACGTTGCCCATAGCAACTAATCATTTTCTGCCATTTTATAGACTCTGCTAGATAAATGACAGAAGCTGATTAGTCATAATTGCCAACATTATGTTGGTTACGTCTGGGAGTTCCTGGAGCAGGGTATAGGCGTAGGGGGTGGGGCTTTATGAATTGTGCCATTTTAGCCCCGCCCCCAGTGACGTGATGCCTATTTTGGGTCTTTTTACAGCTGTAAAAATTCTCCCCTAAGGTTTGATACATCTCCCCTATATCCTGATTGCACTGATCTCAATTTTAAAAGCAAAAAAGTGACACTTTATAATACTCTGAATTTGGGTATTTTTCATTTGCATTTTATGGAAATAAAAAATAATAATGAAAATGTAATTAACTTTGCAAAGCTCAACATGTCACTACTAGAATTTTGTATAAGTGATTGCCCTTTTTAAAATATTAAAAATGATCTAACATATTAAACTTATCTTATAATTTTAACAGGACTATAACTCATCTACAGTTTGTGTAATAGACTAATTCTATGTCTCCAATCACTTCTCTCAGCAGTGCTCCAGAGCCAGTGATCTAACTGAACAAACTGAGCTAAATGAACTAAATGAACGACTGAGTGAAATGAACTACTGAGTGAAATGAGTGAAATGAGTGAAATGAACTACTGAGTCAAATGATTGAAATGAGTGAAATGAACTACTGAGTCAAATGAGTGAAATGAGTGAAATGAACTACTGAGTCAAATGATTGAAATGAGTGAAATGAACTACTAAGTCAAATGAGTGAAATGAACTACTGAGTCAAATGAGTGAAATGAACTACTGAGTCAAATGAGTGAAATTAACTAATCTTTTGAACTAATCTTTTGTGTGAACTAGATCAGAATGAACTAATCTTCAAAATGAACTAGATTTCCCATCACTAGTGGGTGGAGGTTCCTTGCAAGTTTGGGGCTGCACTTCAGCAAATGGAGTTGGGGATTTGGTCAGGATTAATGGTGTCCTCAATGCTGAGCAATACAGGCAGGTACTTATCTATTATGCAATACAACCAGGGAGGCATCTGATTGGCTACAAATTTATTCTGCAGCAGGACGACAACCCCAAACATACAGCCAATGTGATTAAGAACTATCTTCAGCGTAAAGAAGAACAAGGAGTCCTGGAAGTGATGATATGGCCCCCGCAGAGCCCTGATCCCATCATCATTGAGTCTGTCTGGGATTACATGAAGAAACAGAAGGATCTGAGCAAGCCTACATCCACAGAAGATCTGTGGTTAGTTCTCCAAGATGTTTGGAACGACCTCCCTGACGAATTCCTTCAAAAACTGCCTGCGAGTGTACCTAGAAGAATTGATGCATTGATGCTGTTTTGAAGGCAAAGGGTGGTCACACCAAATATTGATTTAATTTAGATTTCTCATCTGTTCTTTCAATTTGATTTTGTTAATTGATAAAAATAAACTTTTAACACTTTTATTTTTGAAAGCATTCTTACTTTGCAGCATTTTTTCCACATCTGCCTAAAACTTTTGCAGAGTATTGTATGTATCCATAATTTTTGTAATGCCCATACTACGTAAATCCTAATCAACTTTACCAACCTGCTGTGATCCATCTCCATTTACTATATGCGGCATCATGGCCACATCCCCATTCAGCAAGGGTGGCAGTTCCAGTGGGATTTGGTCGGTCATCATCATTGTGACGTACATTCATGGAGAACTTTCTCTCAGCTGCCTTCCTAGAAATACCAGAAGAGAGCATTAAAATAGAACTCTAAGGACTAATTAACAATATTTACATAAATGAACCACAATTTCCGATTACAGAGTTTACTATGTGATGGTGTAACAGTCAAACATTAATGGGCCAACAAAAGGTTGAGGAAATTGACAAAAGTAAAGAGATTTCAAGAATGCTGCTCTATTGGGGAAAGATTGTTATGAACACCCAACTATTTTTGCATTAGGCTTCTAAACAAACATGCAGACAATTACCTAATACTAGCTGGAAAAACTCCCAGCTGTCTATTCCAATGGTTGGCCTAAAATATAATACCCTAAAAACGTAAAGATGTGAAGGAGGTATCAGATGGCAGCAAGAGGCCTCAAAGGAAACAAATGTAAATCCTGGATCACTGTATACTGACATCCTTGTTAACGTTTACCAATATCCCATTAAAGTTGGCAACTGTCTTTTTTTTTTTTTGCTTGTGAAAAAAAAAAATATTTCAAAAGACCTGTAGCCCAAGTCATGTGTCGCTGTGCGAAACTCTTGATTGGATCATGGACTTAACATGCATTTTTTTAACCAAGTCTGTTGTACCAGATCAGTCTATTAAGATAACCATAGAAGAAGAGGACCAGTTGTTAAAAGCAACAATACGATTAAGTGTTTTGTCAGACATATCAGTATAAAAGAAAGGGCTGAGTTCTGGCTACAAGGTAGCAATGCCTGCTCTTGTGGAAAATATTCTGAGACATGACCCAAACTAAGAAGAATGTACACAGCTGCTTGACCAAGCAACAAATAGTCTGGAAATTGTCGCTTTGTCTCTGGTGAAGAGTAAAATCACACATGTTATGTTTAGCACAGCTACACTTCAAGGAATAATACTGACGGCTTTGCTGGGTACAAACAGGTAAAATGTAGTAAAACAGGGATATGCTTGGATTTAGAAGGGTGCTTTAAAATGACATACTGTTCCCCAGCTGCCTTCCATTAGCATACTACAGACTGCTTATAAAGTGTGTGTAAATAGGATATTATAATTTAAACATGTCTACCAGAATTAAGTCAGCAGATGCTGTGACAGTCGGGAGGTGGCATTAAAAGAGAAGGAAAGGCTGCCTTTGATTTCCTGGAGGAGTCTAATATTACACAGAATATTGACACTTAAAGAGACAATTTAGATGCATGAATTGTGTTTCATACATTAATATGTTGGACACCACAATATATCTGCATTTACTTGGCAGGAGCTCACAACACTACTCTGTGCTGTCAGGTGACCCTGCTACTTCCACTATACAATTCCCTGTCAGCTACTTGCCTCAATTCCCCTACTCACATGTCACATGCGGCCCTGTACTTACTTAGATAAACACACACATGGACTGTTTGCTGCTTTTCGCAAGATAAACAACATATCTGCTGAAATGGGCTTGTGCCGCTGTCAATATTCTGATGATCTGATTGGTTACATAGTTCTATTACCACTTATGCTGGATACACATCTATGTAATTATCATGCAAATCACACCATGTACAACTCTTCAGATATTGCGGGGGAGGGGGGGGTATGCTCCCACAATCATGTTTTGCCGTTCTAAAACACATCACATCTGTTGATTTGGTTTTCTAAAGTTTCTAAAAATCACGATCAATGATGGAACAATGTTGGGCAAATGTTGAAATGTGTACGCTCTATGCTTGCCAACTTATGGCAAGTATGATCCAGGAGCCTGGTGGGGAAGGTGGGCGTGCAGGGGGTGGGGCCCCGAAAATCACGTCACTTTCGCTCCATGACATAATAACGCAAAACGCGTCATTTTACAGCGGGGCGGGGCCAAACGTTTTGGACCTAGGGAGATTGTCACACTCTCTTGGGAGTCCGGGAGACTCACGCAAAATGCGGGAGTCTCCCGGACATTCCGGGAGAGTTGGCAAGTATGGTACGCTCTCATGACCAGCAGTGTAGGCAGATATTTGTAGTGTGTGTACAGAGTCACAATATTTTTAGCAGGTTATGACAGATGAAGATCACAGATCTGAAGGTAAATCATATAGATGTAAACACATGAATTTGAATGCTCATCAGGACTTTCGATCGTTGGTGTAATTGTTACAGAAATTTAATCTGAAGTAGGACTACATAGGCGTGTACCCAGATTTAGTTAAAAGCCGGGGACAATCTGACAAACAGGAGATGAAGACTAAATGCAGAAAGGTCCTCTGGCTCTTTGCAAACACACTTTAAAAATTACAGGTAGCTTTTTTGTTCACTTTATTTCGATTTTATTTCATAAATATTCATCAAAATATCTTGGCACAGGCACAGTATTTATTCAAATGAATTGAAGCAGTCTTTCAATTTGCTCTACATACATAAAATTAAATATAATCTGTAATGTAACCGTGCCCCCATACTGAAAAAAGTAGCATGCTTGCCTCTAACTAAATCAAATTATTTTTCTCTCAGACATGGGGGAGGGAGGACCCTGTTTTATTTAGCAAGTAGAATTAAATTAAATAAACATGGTTTTTAGTTATCTTACAAAATAATGCCCCTTTAACAGGCAATGTGAAATGCATTATTTCCCATATTTAGCTTTACCCATGTCTTGAATTCTAATAAGTTTCCTGGTTCCTTTTGAAAAAATGTATCCCCCATAGTACAGTACAGTATGATCCAATGTAGAGATTGGATAGTGTGATGATATGGACAGTAGTAGGTTTGTGCCACATAAACCTCCCAACACCAGCATCGGGACAGGGAGCATGGCCACATCACGCTGGAGGTGTGGCCGCATCACGCTGGAGGAGTGGCCGCATCACGCTGGAGGTGTGGCCGCATCACGCTGGAGGTGTGGCCGCATCACGCTGGAGGTGTGGCCGCATCACGCTGGAGGTGTGGCCGCATCACGCTGGAGGTGTGGCCACTCCACCAGAGGGCTGTTTAGCGCTGTGATGCACTAAGTTGCACTAGGCTGGAGAAAGGAGGAAACTTCCTTTCTCCTCCAATCACATCGGCATGCACCAGTAGTAGGTGCACGCACCCGTTGACCGCTGGGCTACTATGCAGAGCAGCAGTGAATGGAAGATACCTCCCAACATTCCCATCAACAGGAAATCAGGACAGTGAGGAGGTTTGCTTTTTACAAAATATAAACATATATGGCGCAATCCTAATCAACAAGTCTTTTGTACATTAAAAGGGAAACCCTCATATTGCAAGATTTATACATATACAAATGAAACCAGATTTGGGGTTCTCATTTGCTTAGTTGTAAATAAAAGTTATCTATTAGTAAATTATTGCTGTTAAAGGCTAATACCAGCCTGCTTCTTTCTTCAACACCTTGCTTCAAGTTAGGATGTTCAACACTCTGGTGCCAACAGCTATTGAACATGGTTTTAGATGGATGACTTGGCAAGATGTAGGGCTGAAACAGTGCTCTTCTACAAACTACCCGCAAACTGGGTACCCTTTTCTACAGTTCTAATTGCACGCTGGACCCAACAGCACATGTATAGGAGGCCCTCTTCAGACAAGCTTATAAAATTCCTCAACCAACCACTTAACCTCCATAGTTTACCCCATTACCACTCTTAACTCAGTTCACACAAGACAACTCTCTGACTCCCTGACCAACATCTGTGTGTAACTGGATCATAGAGCGCACTAAGCACTTTTACCTTTGCATTCTGGTTGGATCCATATGCAATATGTAGTACTTAACCTCATGTATCAAACTCCCATTGTCCTATAGATTGTAAGCTTGCGAGCAGGACCTTCTCCCCTGACTGTCTGTAGTACTCAGTATTATTTTATTATTGTGTTTGTTCCCAATTGTAAAGCACTATGAAATATGCTAGCGCTATATAAATAAATGATTAGGACGATGATGAATTGAAGGGCCGAAAGTCTGAGGGATTTATTGTAAAACAGATGGAATTGGCCTTTACGCTTTATGCAGAAAAACCTGCAGTGTAAATGTTTCCCATCATTCTTAAATCTGAAAAGTGAAAATAAACCCATTATTCTCCATTAATGTATGCTTTAAATCAGGCCTAGCCAACCTGTGGCTCCCCAGGTGCTGTGACACTACAAGCCCCAGCATGCTTTGCCAGTAGATAGCTGGCAGGCTAAGCTGTGACTTGTAGTTTCACAACAACTGGAGAGCTACAGGCTGGCATGGCCAGGCTCAGATGAATTAGTGAAGAATAAAATTCAGATGTTACGCAAGAATTATACAAAATATGGCTTTAATTTAAAAATGCAGGTTATTTATAAATATGTACTAGTTATTAAAAACATCTGCTGACTCACATACCTGAAAGGGAAGAAAAATACGGACTTACAACTCTAAATGTGAGGCTGAGCTATGTTTTGCTGTAGTTGATGCAAGTAAAATAGAAATAAATAAACATATATATATATATATATATATATGTTTTATCATTTTCATAATATTTCAGGTAGAGATTGCATTCTCAGGAGTAATACTGCTGCCAATCTGACCAACATCCAGTCTGGATTCATTGTCAACATGATTGATGTTCTGACCAACAGCTTCTGATTTCACCTCTGAAGATCTGGGTACTTTCTCCATTGACCGTGCATATATTATAGGATTTTGTTTGCATATTTAAAAACTTTCATTTATATGCAAAAAGCAAGGTTATATTTGCTGTTTTTATATGAAGTCTAATTGTAAAATATGGTTTTCATATAGAAAAACGGATTTGCTGCGCTGCTGAATCAGTGGCGCTATATAAATAGCTGATGATGATGACACTAAGGGTTAGATTTACTAAACTGCAGGTTTGAAAAAGTGGAGATGTTGCCTATAGCAACCAGATTCTAGTTATCATTTATTGTACATTCTACAAAATGATAGCTAGAATCTGATTGGTTGCTATAGGCAACATCTCCACTTTTTCAAACACCTAAGTGTTACTATGCTTACAACTTGGCTATGTGTACAAGTACACCTCCTGTGAACCTGGCGCATCTGCTACAAAGGCAGAACTGGAAGCACCTCCTGATGCATTGGACTCAGCATACAGGTTGAAATACACTATTTACGCATGCACATTTTTGGTCTGGACATTATGCCCAAGTGTCTATATTCCTATTGTGTAATCCATGCCCCAATTCACCCAGGGTAATAACAGAAATATTAGGGGGTAAAACTGATGCAATAAAGTGGCATTTTTCTTAAATATAACAGTCTGAAGTACAGTTTGGAGCTATTTGAGTCGTACACATACCGCAAGTTGGGAAACTGTGGTCTATACGTCCTGCATTATTTCATACAATACATCTTTTAGCACCTAAAATATATTTTTTGTATTTTGTAATCACTCTCATATGGCTGGGGAAGTGTTTCTTTTTCACTCTCATGTGTCTCTTATCAGAATGATTTACCACTCACAAACTAAAGATTCTAACTGGAAAAATGCATCACGTTGTTGCCAAGTGATACTACCCTAAAAAGCAGTATGGTGTCTGATCTTATTTTGGACTTGTGAATAACTGCATAATGTCACTGATCTTATTCTGTACTCAGTAGTTTACAGTTTTTTAAACATTCTTCATGCCCAATAGCCATGTCACGGGGGAGCAAGATTGCAGTGATATCATATATACATTTTCTACTTTACCCAGGTTTTACACAAACAACGTAGACACCTTGGCATACAAATGCTCTGTATGTACGTCAGTAAGTTTTATTCATACAGTACAGCTAATCATCATTAAAGGTAAAATCAGGATGAGAAAATTGGACAACCCAGTTAGCAAACACAAAATGCTCAGTGACATTTCAGATAGTATGGCATTCTGTTTTATGAAGAATTAAGTGTTGAGGAGTAATTTAAAGGATATCTTCCATGTCACACAAAGGAGCATGATTATGGAAATGGGGTTCCCAGTAGCAAAAGATGATAATCTCACAGGGAAATACCAGGCAGAATGGGGCCGATCACAGGTAAATACAAGACAGAATGGGGCCAGTCGACAGGGTAATACAATGCAAGACAGAATAGGGTTCGATCGCAGGGTAATACAAGATAGAAATTGGCCGATCACAGAGCAATACAATGCAAGGCAGAATGGGGCCGATCATAGGGCAATGCAAGGCAGAATGGGGCCAATCATAGGGCATTGCAAGGCAGAATGGGGCCGATCATAGGGCAATGCAAGGCAGAATGGGGCCGATCATAGGGCATTGTAAGGCAGAATGGGGCCGATCATAGGGCAATGCAAGGTAGAATGGGGCCGATCATAGGGCAATGCAAGGCAGAATGGGGTCGATCATAGGGCAATGCAAGGCAGAATGGGGCCGATCATAGGGCAACGCAAGGCAGAATGGGGCCGATCATAGGGCAATGCAAGGCAGAATGGGGCCTATCACAGGGAAATACAATGCAAGGCAGAATGGGGCCGATCACAGGGAAATACAAAACAGAATGGGGCCTATCACAGAGAAATACAATGCAAGGCAGAATGGGGCCGATCACAGGACAATACAAAGCAGAATGGGGCCTATCACAGTATAATACAATGCAAGGCAAAATGGGACTGATCACAAGGTAATAAAAAGCAGAATGGGGCCAATCACAGGGAAATACGAAGCAGAATATACCTATCACAGAGCAATACAAGACAAAATGAGAGAATGGGTCACATCACAGGGCAATACAAAACAAAATGGGGCTCATCAGAGGGTAATATAACCCAGAACGGGCCTAGTCTTAGTTATGATATATGTAAAGTTTACTTATAAAATGCAAAAAAGTATGGTAGACTGAGATAACTGACAAGGCCGACTGAGATAACTAACAAGGCCGACTGAGATAATTAGCTGACCTAACATATTGATTTCATGGGTATCATTGAAGTAAAAAACATGTTTATATATAGTGTAATACTTTGCGGTGTCTTAATCCATCAGATCTACAATTAATTACAGTCTGAGGGAAAAATTACCACATCCTGGCCATCAGGATGTGGTAATTTTGCAACTAAACAAATGTAATATGTAAATCACTGGAAACAGAATTCCTAATAAAAAGAGCCATCCTGATATCTCACATGAATCCTAATAAAGTTCATATAAGTAGAATACCATTGATCCAGGAGTCACTAGAGGGCAAGTTCCCTATAATATGAGGACAGAGTACAAGGGAAGACACAATAATAATAAACAAGAGAGGAGGACAATGGCAAATCCTAGCCATGTGAATCAGAGCATAATAGCAAACTTAGGCTAGTTATCCATTAGCATTTAATTCCTGCCTCTGCAAAGCCTGTAAACACAAGTACACGTAAAAAGTATTATATGTGTCCATATCCGTTTGTATCCATACTTGTGTCTGTAAACGTTTGTGTTGCGGAGTGTTTTTTGGGCACTGCTTTTTAAATTTCAGTACGTTCAAAGCAAGTCACCACACTTGAAAAAGTCCATCTCTATATGAATGCACATACCCATTAAGGGTTAACACAGGTTTAGCCAGCATTGTGCTATAATTTTCCCATTCATACCAATGGCCCTTTCATTTCAATGTATTTATGCATTGCATATAAACACTTCATTTAAATGAATGGGCCATTTACCCGAATGCAGCTCTCAGCACTATTTATTTGTTTTTCCCCCACATCAATAGAGATAGTTAAACTCTATTGATGTGCGACCAAAGCTGGGAGTCCCTGGACCTCTCTCTGTCAGCCCCCAATCACATCGCTGCTAGTGAAGAAAACTTTTTGTGTTAAGCTGAGTGGCTAAGAGGTGTCTCAATCAAATTAGTTCACTGTCATTCTGTGGTGGAGCTCCAAGCGGGGCGGCTCGTGTCATCCTTTGTGGTTTTATTTTACCTACCCGTGAAGTACAAGAAAAAGATTTTACAGTGAGTTACAAGAAGAATTCCTTTGTACTACAATAAGAATAATTTCAGTGGATTACAAATAACGACCATTTCCTTTTGATTACAAGTTAAAAGGCATTTCGCATGGATTACAAGAGGATCCTTTGGAATACAAATCATTACAAGAAGATGATTACCTTGGAATACAAGAAGAAAATGTTTTATTTCATTAAGAAATCGGTGAACGAGAGTTTGAAGTGTTTTCATTTCAATAAAATTTTATTTTATATCAGTGTCAATGTTATTTTTATATAATGTTTAATTTTAATATAACTGTTTATTTTTAATATAACTGAACTGAATTAAAAGGACCCATTACCATTATACTGGGACCACCAAGGTGTAGGTATCCTAATATTCCTCATTATGCTTGTACCAACAGAAGAGTTGTTTCTCACCAGTAACGCTCCTGTCAAAGTGGCCTAGTGGCCAGCAATGTTGTCTCACATTGCTGAGGCCTTGTTTAATTAAGAGCATTTGTACAGTAAGTTATCCCCAAGTTCACCTGGGCGCCCTCAGGTTGCTCGGATTTCTTCCTGTGGCTCACTGGCTGATTAACTGGCATCTAACTGAATAGGATTGTAAGTTCTACTGGGGAAAAATCAGCATTAAGGAATATGCTGGAACTATATAAATAAAGGATAAGAATTAAAGCGTATCTTAAATGCACAAGGAAGATTAGTCTTTATTTTACAATTTTTTGGGGAAAAGGTAACTTTATTTTTATAGAATGTGTACAAAGAGTTAAAATTACCCACTAAAAGTTCCTGAAGTTTTATGAAAATCTAGATGCAGTGATCATTTCTAGAGGCAAAAATGAAAAAAAATAAAGGAAAAAAAAAATGTAAATACAAACAAAAACATAAATCTACAGTATATGTGTATTATGAAAGTGGCTGGATAGAAAGTATAATAAAGAAACAGAGTTTGACATGGTTAAACATAGACAAGTCTTTGTGTTTGGAAAAGCTTTCCTCACATGTGGATTTTACACAGCTACACATCTGTTCACAGCGGAAGTAACATTGGCATGAAAATATTTCTAAGCATCCAGCAAATCAATTGACCATTGTAAGCGCATAATTCATTGCTATCTGATACAACTGGAATGAGACTGACATTTGCACGATGTAGAAAAAGTTAAACAAGACCATGTAATTATCTGTAATTAACTGAGATGAAGCAATAGAGTTGTTGTTTTTTTTTTTATTTCTTATTTTACTTTACTTAAGTGTTTTGTGTTGGTCATTGGTTAGAATTACTAAATTATTTTTCATTCTAAGACATAATAAAATAAAATATGAAGCAGCTGAATATTTTATGCAGCCACTGTAGTAGAAGAAATCAGACCTATGCATATATTTTTTAATAATTACTGAACAATTTAACAGTGTTGTACTGCATAGGAGGAGTGTGGCAGTGGTACAGTAAGGATCTAAGAACTACAGTCATAGAAAGGAAGTTGGTTACATTATGAACAATTTACATAACTATATTGTTCCCTGAAATTATACAACATTCTAATGATCACAACATCACTAATTAAGCCACAGTTGCTTGATTGTCTGATTGTATTTATATATATATATACTACTTTATAAGGTTATGTTTTGTGGACTTTTAATTGTTTTGCCTAATTAGGCTAGGTACACACTAGAGATTTTTCAACCAATTATCGGGCCAAACACCTGATAAAAGACGGTTTAGCCCGATATCATATTAGTGTGTATACTTACGTAATGAACGAGAGTCGTTCCAAAGTACTGATCATCATTTCATTTGATTGGTTGTTCTGTTTAAAAATCTCCTTACAACCGCCTTCCTATCCTGCATTGTGTATGAATTCATGATCAACTGCTTGACCAGCTGCCGATAGTTCCTAAAACAACGACTTCTTTCTGAGCGTGCGTATGTAACCGTAAGATGTCTCTACCTCTCCCACGCTGTACGGTGTCCGAACATCAGGCAACTGGGAATAATGAGCTTTTAATGCAGAATCAACAGTAAACCTGAAAATGAACCTCTCCTCTCCTCTGGACCCACTCTTTGGTCCAACAAGACCAATTCTGTCCCCTTCTTTCCTTCTAGGTCTGTGCTTGCAGTCTTCTTGTCCTAGAGAGTAGCAATAGACCCTGAGCTTGCAGTAATCCAACAGTATCCATTATATTTTACAAAATCATTAATGTTCAGTTGTGAGCGATCGAAAACATACTATAAACAAAGATGTTTTATAGAATGAATGGCAATTACCCATTTCCTTTTCCTGAATCTGAGTTTCTGGGAGTTTTTGCCGGTGACGTTCAGCCCTTTTATTTAAATTTATTTGGCATATCGCAATCTTTTGTGAAAACGTTATGCCTGTCAAAAATCGCTGCCTGGACGGTTGATCATGCAAAAATCATTTACAACTTGTATAGTGTGTAAGCATGTGTGTGTATAGTGTGTAAGCATGAATGGACTGACCGATAGGAACTTCGGTCGTAGGTACAATCATTTTAGATAACACATTAGTCAGAAAATTCAGTAGTGTGTACCTAGCCTTAGACTGTACATTTATCATTATTAATTATCCTACCTATCTTTAGATCACTCTATACATTACCTAGCAGAGTGTATCTAACAGTTACCTTACTATAGAAAAACATTGCAGTCCTGTATATAGCTGGCTCACAGCACTATACCATTGGCCCAATGGTACACTGATTCCAAACACTATAACGTCAGTGGATGACACGGTAGTAGGGGGCAACTGTATGCCATAGAGAACAGAACAATTTCTATATTCAGGTAACTGCAAATAGTTTCTACTACAGAATATATCTAACAATGGAAAGTAGGAAGCATATGAAAAGGCAGTAATTATTAATATTGAAATGTGGTTGCATTATACTGCATTATTGTGTACCTCAAGTTCAGTCCTGTTAAACAGCATGGTGTAAATGTATCACAGTGCGGGTTGTACAAGTCGCCGGAAATCGGCGAGATGACAGCTTAAATTTAAAGCAGCGCTGCCTTGTAAAGGGAAGTTTCCCTTTACTTGGCAGCGCCGCTTTAAATTTAAGCTGTCGTCTCTAGCTGATTTCCGGCGACTTGTACAACCCGCACTATGATACATTTACCCCAATGAGAGAACAGAAGTCTTTCTCCAGCTACAGTTAAGATGCCACATTCAGCATGTTGGAACAAAGCGTTCACAATCATGTAACAGTCAAATGTTGTATAAGTAACTAGCAGGGTCACCCAGCATTGCGTGGGTCCAATTTGTAATGTGTAGCAGTTTTTATATTTTAGAAAATTATTTGGTAAATAGACCAAAAACGCTATTTAGAAAATAAGATTTGTTGCATTGTCGGGATGTCGTTCTGTGGCGAGGTTTCCTTCCAGTGGTCAAACCATTGTTTACAATCAAAAATGATATTGTCAATATTTGTCGCTCTGTGTTCTAGTGGGTTACTTCTTCTATACTAAATAACTATATTGTATTTGGCAGCTTTACCTTGCAGCTGTGAAAGATATTCGCCAACAAACAAGCAAACATATATATATATATATATATACATATATATATATATATATATATATACATATATATATATATATATATATATATATACATATACAAAAAAGGAGCGCCAAACATAGTGTGATAACGTCAATTAACAACACAGTGACCATATATTCCAAATTGGTCTCGTACCAGAAACAGAGGGTAAAATCGCTTATCTGGATAATAATATCCCTTTGATCTTCCACAAGATTTTTCTCAAGTGACCTCAGTCTTCTGCGTCCATCCAATACTAGGACTCAATAGGAAATAGCAAATAATAGTGTAGTATGTTCATAACATGTGTTGTTAATTGACGTTATCACACTATGTTTGGCGCTCCTTTTTTGTATTTATCTAGGTGCCACATCCGCAATTGATGTATAAAAGTGAAGCAGCCTACTGTATGAGAATCTCTTTATATATAAGCACAATATATTCATGTGACTGTGTTAATGCACTAAGCGCCGTTGTCTTTTATCACTGTTTTTATTATATATATATATATATATATATATATATATATATATATATATATATATATATATATATTAGATAAAATAGGCTTAGCGCATGATCCTATAGCAATTATTGTATATACAGCAGGGGTTCTCGACCTGCGGCAAGTGTAGCCCCAGGGACACCTCAGATCGATCATTGCAATACTGCAGCCTGTTTAATATTATCCAAAAACCACTTTACTGCATTATTAAAATATAAGACACATTATGGAGATGCCTTGTAGCTTTAACAGAGCTAAGTAGTACAAGACAAAGAAAAGGTTGAGAAACTCTAAAACTAGGAACACTAAATGAAACTCAATAAACAATTTCTCTAAAACCAAAATGTAGCACTACTACAATATTTTTATTTGAAGTGTGTGTGTTTATGTGCATTACTCCAGCAGTGTAATAAACGGCAGCAATGCATCCACATTAAGCACCATTTCTCATTTATTTTATTATCAACAACTTCTACTCAGCTACAACTGATTGATGATGAATACAGCTGAATTTTATTAAAACCTCATCCAGTGTTCCACACCATGTAATAGTTGTATTGCCCTATGCACACACGTCGAACCTTCCCGAATGCACAGTGTTCTTGGACATTGTATTCATTTGTTGGCAAGTAAAACTGATGATTATATTTAACCTGCATGTACTGTACTGTATTTGCACTGCTTCACCCTGCTACGTAGGCAGGCCTGTCTTGAGGTAGTTTGTCTTCCTCACAGCCATGATATTTTGGCAAGTGAGACTTTGTCTGACAGGAAATGTCATCTACAGCCTACACCTCTTTTCCTAACATTCCTTGTGGTCCATACTGACCAATGCTTCCTAGAATATCTAAATATTTTCCATGTTATTTATATTGTATTTACTGATAATGGTATGAGATTATAATTATATATATATATATATATATATATATATATATATATATATATATATACACACACACACACACATACATACATACACACACACACACACCTTTCATTCTTTCCAGCTAGAAATCTAGAATGCTAAATTGTGATTTTGCTTCCTGTCTCTTGTTTTCTTCTCAAAACCTTAAATTGCTTCTACAACTTTGTGCTGATCAAAATTGAGTTGACCAACTACTGCTCATTGTCCATCTGTCCAGCTCCACTGTCATCCTAGATATTTCACTCAAAAGTATTTTCCGTTTAATTCAATGTCTCATGGCGTAACACACAGTGACCAAGCTGAATGTTGGTAGATGTATCCTGAATGCTTTCTATATCCCAATAATAATCCTATCAGTTACATTTATAGGCTACATTATAAGCTATCCCTAAATTAGCAGACATGTCACAAATATACTAATGTACTCAATACTGCTGCTCTGTCACATCCTAGTCCATCATTTAGTATATTCAGCAACAATGTAACAAACTGTCCTATGTTTAGTTTATTCAGAAACAAATGTCACAAACTGTTCCATGATTTAGTAATGACAATATTTGCTATACTCTGCTGTTACCACCCTAATTAACATACTGTTTATTGTATTCAGCTGCTATTTTACTAAACATGCAGTTATTTACTACATTCGGTAATTAGGTGACTAAGTATACCATCATTTTCTATATAGGGGCCACATACTGAGCTGGATGAACACCCATTTGTTTAGTGTAGAATAGGCAATAACCAGCACTAGCTGCTTCTGATTGGCTGATTGCAGATTGACCTCTAAAGCCGATAGATGCTTTCTTCACTGATCGTGTTTATATAATTTGATTGGCATATTTCTTAGAATTATTTGCTACTTTTATTTGCACACAATAAGGATGATTATACCTGCTGTATTTTAGAGTATTTTTTAAATTTAAGTCAAAATGTGTTTTTCACTATCAAAACAAATATTAAACATTTTTTGTGCTTATGACCCGATTGGGTGTAAGTGTATCTGATGTATACCTGACATAAACCTGGCGCATGTGCCCCTGGTGCAGAGCTAGACGACCCAGCACGTGGGTGGAAATACTCTATCGTTACACACACATTTTTACAGTTTTTGTTGCACACACGTGTCCAGCTCAGCATGGACTCATGGGCTATCTTGTTATGTAGTATATTCACCTGCATTTCACAAACTATGTCATAGTGAGTTCGTTTTTTCTGCAGCTATGGCTTTGTCAATCGTCTTATTTATTATCCTCAACAGCTATTTTACCACTCTCCTGTGATTTACTGTATGCAGCAGCTATGCCCCTGTCGCATGCATTAGTATATGCCACTGATAAGAGTATTGTAGAACTCCCAAAACTCTTCCTCCTGCATAAACTATCCCCTAATATTGTGATTAGTGTGTGAATTGGAAAGATGTATCACTGGTTATATATCCACATGTCACAGATCTTTCCTTTTCATAGCAGGCAATCAGAAAACCAGTGTAGCAGAGGATTTGATATGTATTCTTCTTCCCTTTGTTGCACTGAATAAGCCAAGTTATCTATTTTCTGCTCAGTTTACCCAGAAGCCATTGTTATAAATGCCATCACCTCTTGTGCACCTCCATATCAAGCTCTTGCTTCTTTCAATCCTCATACAGTGAGCTTTGCATGAAGTGCGATGGTATCTCAGTCTTACTATGGGACATTTCTATCCAATCCCTTTGAGATACATGGAGAGGGTTTGGATTCCCTCTTTGGTATAGATTGATAAAACATGCAAATTACAAGTAGTATCTGCCATTCAGCAGCACTACACTTCCACAGAATCTATATTATGCAACCTCTTCACTGAAGTTGCTTATTACACTGGGCTAACAGAAAACACATTGGTTTTAGTAAGCGATATCTCTCAGCGGAACCAATGTAACCATTCTTCATAGATCAGATGAATCACCAAGTTTCCCAAACATTCTCTTCAATACTTTCCCTGTAATCCACACAAAAAAAACAATACTGTAGGTTCTTTATCAGTTAAAGAAAAAATACAATATCAGACAGTATAATCCTGCATGACAAATTATATCTGAATGGGGTTTTTTACAGTAATTTCCTATAATGTCTTATAACCTCTACAATTACTTATTGTTGGATGATGCTATGTTTCCATTGTTACAGACAATACAGCAGAACTCACTATTATCAGAAGTCAATTAAATCATCAGTGGTGATTATAATACTGTAAGTGCAAGCGGAAGTGAAGAGTCAAATTTGTGTTTCACAATACAAATAAAGTTATGTTTCCATTTCTATCTTTCAGACCTCAATATCTCCATGTAGTTGTAATTGTTATTCTAATCTATGCCTCCTTCTTAATAAATCCCATGACTATCCATTACTGGTGTTGTAAAACAATACCTGCTTGTGACAGGCCATCCATGTAACTGACACGCAGTGTTCCAACCAGGACGTAGACAGGGTGGTTTTAGAAATGGGAGGCAAAAACACAAACAAAATAGAAACAAAGGCAAAACTCTGTTTTTAATTTGCAGTCACAGCTCCTACGTGTGTGTGTCTGCCACCAGTTGTCTGTAAGATGGAGAAATTGAGAAATCTCTACAAATGGGAACAAAACATGCTACATGATTGGTGTGTTAAAGTGGCAATAGCCTTAATTTAAACACAAGCAAAGTCAGTATTTGACACTAAAATACAAGTCCGTGTATTACAGAACTGAATAATATACATAAAATAATTGTGCGTTTATACATCAGTAAATAAATATTATTATAATGGGGGCGAGATGCTTCTCTAACTAAACTGTAACTCTACGTGACTGACATGTTTGCAGACTTGCTATGTAGAAATGCACTGTGTGGACTGAAGGGTTCATACAGAGGGTAAATGCCAGAGATGTTAGCGACTGCATTCTCAGATGGTCGACCTGTATCCGACCCATTTGTATACCTCCCAACTGTCCCGATTTAGACGGGACAGTCTGCTGTCCTGACTTGTCGAGTGTTGATTGGAATGTTTGGAGGTATATACCTGTTCACTGCTGCTCTGCAGGGGCAGGTGGGAGCAGCATTTAATGGGTCTTTAGAGGGGAGGGCTTTAAGGGGCAGCCTATACCAATGGGTATAAACACGCCCCCGGGTGTGTGGCCACCTCCCCATCATTACGTGCCCTCTTACATGTGTGTTTCTGATTTTATCCGCAGCAAAGTTGGGAGGTGCGCATTCATACACTATCTGACAGATGTTGGAGGAGCTTAAGCTGTCAGAGTGGGGAGGCAACATTATACTTTTAACAGAGCTGTCAGGTTAACAATCTATTTTATCTCCATGATTCATATCTGAAAAGTTAAATGTTCAGGTTTAATGCTCTTGTAACTTGCTGTAAAAATTCCGTACACAAGAAAATACAAACTAGGCAGGCTGCAAAAGAAAATTAAATGTTTTTAAACAAATTTGCAAAACTCAATAGTACTGTGAGTGTAAGAAAGAACATATTCAATGATGTCCTGCTTATTTAATATACCTTTATCCACTAATAGCGATTCCACTCCTGCCGTTAACGGATATAGAAAATAATCTTAGGACAAATTCCATCATACAATTCATCTGAATGTGACTTTTACAGCATTTCTATCTCTGCAACAATGACATAACCCCTCAGCTCAGCAAGCCGCAATATTCCTTATCACAAGCTTTCTCCAAGATTGAGTTCCTCTGAAACATTCTAATATTTACTAAAGTCTGAAGCAACTTGGTTGAACATAGAATTGTGTTCCGTAGATGAAATTTCTAATGTCCACCATTGTCAGTCTGACTGCAATGCCATACAATGGTATTGGCAGTCTGACTGAACATTCTAAGTAGTGTGCATAGGAAAAATGTCTTATAAAATCCTTGATGAAAATATCTTCAGTTGTGATATACTACTGTATACTGGTGTTATGAGCAGTTCTATAGAAATCCTTGCATTTTTTAGTTGTAATTTAAACTAATGGTTATCTCATTGTGATGGGTAAATGTAGAGAATGAAAGGCAAAAAAAAACAAAAACGAAAAGTTGAAAAACACTAGAAAAGCAGCAAGTGATTGTAGTCATTTAAATGTAATTGTATATAATGTCTCACGAGTAAATGGTGTTTATATACCAATAAGTAATATGCATATTTTTAATATGAGCTATATTATTGTGGATTGGGAACTGGAAGCAGTGGAGAGTAAATTCGGAGTTGGCAGTGATCATCCCAAGCTTTCAATGAGTCACCTGTTGCTTCACCAATACACAAGGTAAGGAAGAATGTGACTATGTAAAGATCAGACTATTTAATAGAGAAATTAAAATACAACATTTTGACACCCAACATAAAGACAAGCCAAGGGGACTCTGGGAAGAGCAGGGCAACCTCCCGGTTCCTAACCACCTCATCAGTAAATTGGTGGACACGAATCGCGCTTCCTCGAGGTCCCACCCCCTGCTGTAATAGGTCAGAAAATGTGATGGATGTTTAGAGGGCGGGGCCAAATGACACAATCTGCCTGGCCCCACCCCCACATGCCCTCCTCCACCCGATCTCCCGGAGCACTTCTCGCCAAAGTATGCAATAAATCCTCCTGAAGTTATTTACTACATAGTTGTTTATTTATACAAGCAGTAATAAAAAAGGAAATGTAATGAATTAGGGGGTGACTAATCCATTAGGAGACAGAAGTTTGACTGTTGTTTCATTTTCTTTTGCAGAGAAAGCTTCTGCTCAGATGGGCCATCAAAATGCTTTTTGTGGGTGTGATTCAAGGTATATACTTAAGTAAACTGGGGGCAATAGTATGTGGCATAACGTGAACTGGGGCAATAGTGTGTTGCATAATGTGATTTGGGGGCAATCCATTAATACATTTCAAACCACATAACTATGAATTATGTAGGCACTAATTACACAAGTTAATATGCATCACATTGGTCCCATTACTAATAATATCATGTTATTAGCATGATAACATAAACAATATTTAGGGTATATTGGAATTGAATTGATAGATGCTTGTATAATACCTAAAAGCTAACAGTCAATGGGTTGAAACATTAAATGCCGCTTAGGCAATCGGTTTATATGGTGGCATAGAGGGAGAAACTAATCTATTGTTATTATGACCACTATGCTCGAGTGGCAAATTACTATGATGGGAATTATATTATAATATCAATCTAGCAGCCAGTAATTCAAGATTAGTATAACATCAAATTTCTATTTCTATTAATGATTGTTATTAAGCAATAATAAATATCTACTTCTATATTACATATGTCCATGCAGTGTGTAATATCATGAATATCTTTCTCATAGATTGGGCACCTTTCACATACGTCTCTTTCGTTTCCAAAACTGACTTTTGTCTAAGCATCTATGATCTATCTTCAGCGTAGATCAGAGACATATATGCATTATATTAGACACTGCATGGACATACGTAATATGACTGTACATAGACACACAAACAATTCCTTCCAGTAAATCACTTATTTCAACCCTTATATTTTGCTAGAAGAGTGAACCATTTACATGATGTTCAAAATATTTTAATGAATTCATTAATAAAAATTGATTTTATGATCAGATTGCAATAATTTTGGTATATAGATGAAATAAGTCTTTATGTGGTATAAACAATTGTAGTGCCTCCAGTATCAGAACCCTTTCTTAATTCTCTTTCCTTATATGAGTTGAATTATTCACGTCAGTCCCTCCCCACTGCCACTTACAAACAAACCCAATAACATTTAATTTCTTCAGAAGCCAGTTAACCTACTAGTATGTTTTTGGACTGTCGGAGGAAACCCATGCATACACGGGAACAACATACAAACTCCTCATAGATTGTACCCAGGTTGGAATCCAAACCACGACCCCAGTGATGTAGGGCAGCAATGCTAGCCACTGCGCGCAATGCTTGTCCCATTGTATTTTAGTGCTCAGCTTCCAGAGAATCGGGCCCAGGAATCAGATGGGGACATTTTGACAGAATGTTTATATACTTCCCATTAAGCTTCATTTAAGTACTTACACAAAACATAAGACTTATCTATGTAAGCAACCAAACTGAGCCCAGACAGAAGTGGTCCACAGGTATATCAAATGATCATTGCAGTTGTAATCACAAACAATAAAACGTGAACAGCAACAAAATTTTACTTTTTCAAAACACACACAATGTCCACATAAATTCAACACAGCTCAAAAGTATTAATCAAGTGAATAAGTGTACTCTATTGTGTGCCAGTACCCTCAAATCTATCTCTCTCATCCGGCATATTGGTAGAAATAAAAAACCTTGACATCTGCCACAATTTCCATTTATTATATCAGGCTATACATGATCTTGAGGCAGCATGTCAAGGAAGACGGCAACACACTGACATTTAGCACTGAGAATATGATAAGCAAATGCATATGTCAGTATTTCTGTGTCAATATCAGTCTGTCTAAGTTAAAGTCAGTGGGAATGTCAATACCAGTCTATCTGTGTCAATGCCAGTCTGTTTGTGTCCATGTCCGTGGGCCAATGTCAGTGTCAATCTTTGTCAATGTCAGCTTGTCCGTATTAATGTCAATCTATGCTAGTGTCACTGTCTCTGTGTCACTCTGTGCACATGCTTCAGTGAGAGAGTGCAAGTTTGTGTATGTTTTTGTTTTCAAACTAAATGAGTATTATAAAAAAAATAACGCACCCTATCCAGTGTAGAGTATTTTAGTAGCAACCTGGTGGAGTTCTGTAATTTGTGCTTTTAAATGTTACCGAACGGCTCATATTCTTATATTTCAGACTATATTTCAGTCATAATAATTAGTAATCCATCTACGTCATCGGCTAAAGCCTATGTAAAAGTGCATAGCGTTTTTAAGTCAGGGAAAAAAAAAAAGTAAAAAAACACCTTTTACCTTGGTCAAGAAAAAAAGACCTGTAATCCAGGCAAAGTTATCTGCAGCAAAAAATAAAATTGCCAACATGCCATTCTACACACGCAGCGGCAAGGAAAGATTGAGGCTTTCGCCTTTCTCTATGAGTGCTTGTTCTACAACGGTCACTGAGGCATCTTCTTGTAAGGTCAGTCATGACCAAGCAAGACCTTGTCATTCGGACTCCAAAAGTGGTGTCCAAATACTTTTAGGTGTAAAAGCAGAGCTGGCAGAAAACAGCAAGGCATTAGAGGAAAATGTATGTTCAGATTCAGAATGACACAAATCCCTGAGGAGATTCTATCCACGAGTGTTATATGTAATCCTGACCTGTCTCATAGTGTACCCATAAAGAAGGCCCCTTTCAGCATTTCTGCAGATGTGTGCATGAACAGCACAAGCGTAGCTAGTGATACACAAATTGTGGATGCCACTTTGGAATTGCAACAGGATGAGGGGGATATTTGTGTAGACGACGAGGGTGCTAATGAGGATGTTGATGAGGATGAGGTTGTTTGTGCAAGTCCTGCACCAGTGGAAGCAGTTCTGGCACGTGATAAGAAGAAGGCCATTGTCATACCTGGGCATAAGACCAAAAAATCCACCTCTTATGTGTGGAATTATTTTTACCCAAATCCTGACATCAGTTGTCTAGCCATTTGTAGTGTATGTAAAGCCACAGTAATGTAAGCATGACGTGTATATATATTACCTTCCACTTTGCTGCGGTTTCATCGGTATTGCACAAAGTGTTTGTAATCTACACTTTACGTCAAATGTACCTAGCTAGATTATAATTTTTGGGGAATTGGGGCTGAATCGAATCACAGTGATGAACTTGCTTTTTGCTGTGAATTACAATGGCTCTTTTTAGTGCATTGACTGCACCCTGGATTGTTCTGGGTCTGATAAAAGGGCTTTCAGGCGAGTTCTTCGTGGCACTTCACAGATATACACCTGAACTTATTACTTAATTTATAGAGATAAAAAGGTGCTGTACTTTATGTTATTCATATAGTCAGACACATGCACATTGTACATTTTAAAAATTCCAAAAATTCCAGCGCATATTTTACATTAGGATTGTATCAACAATGTAAGGGTTATGCTTTAACTTGCAACTGCAAAAATGCAACCTCAGCAACACAAGACAGTTGTTTAACTATTTAGAGTTTAAAGACAGAAAACTCTCTGCACCAGTCAGTAGATACAAAGATTAAGAATTAAGTCCACCTTTATCCCTTGCACTCCATGTACTAAGGCCTAACACGCTGGAAAGGTGTCACCGAAAAGCTGATAGGACGGCAGTGGCTCTTGTGCAATCAGTTTCGTTTAAGACTGGGCAGATTTAAAATGATGCAGACGGTAAGATCTGTGAGTTATATCTAGTGCAGGCACTGTGTATGTCCCAAGCCGTGAAGGTCCTAGACTTTGATCACTTGCAGTTCTGCTAGATGAGGGTTGTGGTTTTCAGTGACAAAAAAAAAAAGGAGTAGAGGAAGTCTACATGAAAAAAAAATCTTTAATTATCACTAAATATTAGCTGGTTAATGTTTTATTCCAACTCTATTAAAAATTGCTACAATTACTTATATTCCCCCTCACATAAATTCATTCATTTAGAAAATGTTTTGCCTTCCAGTTTTGCAGATACAACTTCCAATCACAGACAACTGGCCCATAGGCATGTAATGCAGGTCAATGTTAAAACATTTGTTAATATCTATGTTAATATATATATAAAAAAAAAATTAAGTCCCAACATAACTTTACTTGTCCTTCATTTATAATAAAGTATATGACTTATTGGGGGGGGTGATTCAATTAGTCGCAATGTTCCACAGAACATCGCAGCTGTGTATTTTTACCGTTACTATGGTAAAATCTCCGCTCATGTTTCCTCGCACATCGCGAGGAAATTGACTTGCTAAATTGTCTAAATTTGCATTAAAAACATTGCAAGCATTGGCCATACACTTTCATTAAAGGTCATTGACAAAGGTGTGAAACATGAGTCTACAGAGCATTTCTATATTCGCAAATGCGCATTTTTAGCTTAAGCATACTATAGTTGTCAACTGTGCCTAAATTCAAAAGGATGGTTCCAGGTCTCCAGATTTTAAATGTGTGTCCCTATACATTTTTGTCCCTGCAAACGTTTCTATTTTACAGAGTTGACTGACTGCACAGTAAAATACCTCTTATTCTACATGATATATGCAATTCTCACCATGCATTGTTAGTGGTAGTTTTAACTAAAGGTTCAAAAAAGGAAAAGAGTCATGTTGCCCGTAGCAACCAATCAGATTTTAGTAATAATGTTCTATAATGTGCTACATAAATGATAGCTAAAATCTCATTGGTTGCTATGTTTAAACACCTACACTTTTCCTCTTTAAAAGCTTTAATCTATTCCTTATTCTTTATACTAAGAGTTAATATTTATTGATGAAAATGCAAAAACCTAATCAAATTCAGTTATTATGAATAATAATGGGAATTACAGGCTTTCAAGGAGTGTCAAGACAATGTCTCATCAACAAATTGTACCCAGAAAGTCTTTGAAAATATTGGCAACCAGGTATTGGGAACTGACCACAGAAAATCAGTATGTAGCGATTAAGAGTCTGACTGGAAATACACATGCTGGAAGTCCATCCTACTACTAAGAGTAATGGTCAATTTCATTATTTGTTTCAAAATTAATTTAGTGATAGGTGTGAGATTGGATGAATGCATTAGAGAATGGGCCTGTTTTGTTAACAGGTCCTACAACATTTTGGGCCTGATTCACTAAGAAAAGTAAAGCAAAAAAATTTGTAACTTTGCACCTTGACAAAACTATGTTGCATTGGAGGGGAGGTAAATTTGGCATGTCCTAGATCAACTTTTAATGTCAGTGTAAAAATAAAGCTATCAAATATTTGCATCCTACATGAAAAAACAGACAGTATTTCCCCTTTGTGCAAAATAATAAACTCATTTGCACCCATTGCATTGTAACATGGTTTTGTCAAGGTTAAAAGTTACTCATTTTTTTTGCTTTACTTTCCTTAATGAATCAGGCCTAAAATGTTGTAGGCTCCGTTAACAAAACAGGCCCATCCTCTAATGCATTCAATTAACTTTTGCGGTTTGTTTTATTTTTAGCAGCCTAGTAGTCTATTGTGTTAGGGTGATATACCCCATAAATATACCCCAAAAGCCATTGCTGCCTACTAGACACAATTTCTGTGATCAGAAAATGTCCATAACCTAGTCCAACAAACCCACCACTCTGAGTCTTTTAGAATGTAAGAACTTGATCTCTAGTGGGATGGAAAAATACAAAGCAGATTATTGCAATAGTTTTGCATGGAACCTAATGTAGTTTTCATTCATAACCTAAGCTGACGTAGTATGTAAATGCTAGATGATATTCTTGAGGAAATATCTCGGACATGTTTAGAATGGCAGTTGGCCATGCAGGATGCAATTGTAGTTGCACACTCAGTTATGTGGGTCTGGGCTGCAAACCAAAATAACAGAGGTATATCGTCAGAGGCTAGGAGATGGATTTAAGCTTTGATTGCATGTAAGTGGTATCTGAAGTCAAATCATAGAATAAAGACCATAGGGTTCATTATTCATTGGTTAAGAATCAGAGAAAACATCAGGAAAAATCTACTTCTCTGATTAATTTTCAATTATAATCACACTGTAAGATAGATTGGGCAGGTAATGTGCTCTTGAAAAATCATGAAATCATTTCTGTAATTTGATTAAAATTGCAACAACTATTTAAAAACCAGTGTAGTGAATGTTCTTAACTTGCCTTGTAAGTGATATTATTGAAATATTTTTCAATAGACATTTAGGTACCTGTAAGATGATGATTGAATATCTAACAACTGGTGATATGAATTACTTTTTTTGTAGAGTAATTTTATCATAATACACAGAGGGGTCATTAAGAACAATAGGGCATGTAGAGTTAGATGCAAATGCTTTATTCATACTGCGCATGTCCATAAAAAAAGCATAAGTGCAAGTCCCTATGTAGGCTCAGGTGCATCAGACTTACCACCCTGTACACCTTGAGAGGTGGACAGGTGGAGGGAATAGGTAGACAAATGTAGGCCAAGTACAGTATAGGTGTGTTCAGGAACATGCTGCCTATGTCGAGGTCTGTTGTGGGTGCTCGACCCTTGTGCAAGATAAGTGTTAATGATGATGATGATCATCAGTGCAGACATTGCAAGGGTTTTTTAAAAAGCTCGAAGCGGCAACACTGGGGGGATAAACAGCGTGGGTCCCCCCATAAATACACTACCAGCACTAAGATATGGAGACTGGGCTAGTAACACTATAACAGGAACCTGCAGAATGGTTTCTCTCTGTCATAATGTTAACCAGCACTAGCCAATTCAGCATGGGGCTGATTTCCCATTAGAAAACACTAAATCCATGGGGTCATTCTCTTTCTTACAGCTTTACCGGACCGCAGAGTACTACAAAAATAAAAAATGTACTTGGCTCAGTCTATCAGTTTTTAAAATGCATTAATACAGACTAGAGATGCTCACTGACCCCCGTGTTTTGGTTTTGGCAAAACCACCCTTGCGTGTTTTGGTTTCGGATCTGTATTTTTTTGAAAAATTGCTAAAATCACATCATTTTGTTCTTTTTTGTTCCTACGTTATTATTATCCTCAATAACACTAATTTCCAGTAAATATTGACCACCTCACAGGTCACAATATTATAAACTTTCGGACAAAGACTGCAGCGAGCACAAACACATGGCAGTTCACAGGACATCTAGGACACATTGCCACACAGCAGTGGCAGAAAAAAGAAAAGAAAAATGGTGCAATATGGAATTGTTCTTAGACCCTCTCACCCACCCTTATGTAAGATATTGAAAAGGACATGTACAGTTTAACAAACCAAACGCGCCAGCGACAAGCAGTGCCACTTTTATGGCTGATGTGCTTGGTTTGCTCAGGCCCCCACAAAACATGCTACCAATAGCTTAGCTGCCTTAAGACCAACAGAGGCAGGACGATAAATATGTCCAGTTTAAAGAACAACTAAGACACCTGAGAAAACAAATGGGTGTGGCACCGGCCCCTGCAGACGAAGATTTGGAAGATGAAGACGAGGAGATCGCCGTCACCCAGAGCACACGGCTGGTACAGTGAAACTGAGAATGACTCATTAAATCAGTTATGGTTCCTTTGATCGCTCCACACGTTACTTGGATAACTGTGTTAATTCTACAGCTAATACATGGCGACGAGCGCTGACCCCCCGGGATGAGTGTATTTATCAGACGAAGACCAATCCGGGGTGCCCCGGCGGGTTGGAGATGGTGAACCCAGTGAAAAAGAAAGTATGTGGTCACACGAACGAGAGAGAAGCAATTGAAAGGATGATTGAAAACACACTTTATCCTAACACAATATTAATTCAACCCTGCAGGAAACCATTACAGAAGTTTCTAACATAAATGTCAAAAACAAAAATGTAAAATAAAAGCTTTTACCTTTAATAAAAGTTAAACTTTGCTGTAGAAAAACATAAAATTGCCAACTGGAGACTGCCAACAACCCTGCTACCCCTTTTGTGTCTCTCTGTGAAATGGCGCTGGATCTCCATGGAGGGCGGTACTTATAGAATCCAAAACTCGCGAGATCCGATGACACAATGTCACGGGCACTAGGAGTCTTTACCCAGGGATCACCAGGTGATAGGCTTACCAGAGCAGTATAGATGGTAATATGGTACTCTGGTAGCAGGGTGATCACGGAACAGGAGATAGCAGATGATAGAGATGCTCAGGAAAGTCTATGACTAGCAGCACTGGTAATATAGATGTAGTAATACACGAGGAACTGTATGGACAAAGGACACGTGAGGGTAGTCAGTGGTCTGCGGTAGCAAGTTGTACCACTGCTATAGTGAGGAGGAATGTCCAACAGAAACGAGGAGGTGATGAGAGTCAGCGGTCTGCGGATAGCAAGTTGTACCGCTGTCTGGGTGAAGGAATGGAATCCAAGTGGAGGTATCCGGGGAGTCAGTGGTCTGCCTCTAGCAAGTTGTACCACTGAATATATATGTGAGGAGGAGCACGGGGAGAGACTGCAATACAGAGGATACACGGGCACCTTGAACTTGATCCACAATAACATGCACAATATAGTAATGACTGAACAGCACTGCAATAATAGAAAGTCACTTGAAACAATCCGGGCAAAAGATAACACAGTCAATGATGGTAATAGTCTCAGCGGATAGTAAACTCCAGAGGAGAACAAACTCAGTCCAGCAAGATATGCAATACCCCAGCACAGTCAATGAGAAGTATGCATACCGTGGTTCAGGAGCAGGCTGTCAGACAGGAGTGCAGAGATACCTGACCGGCTGGAGGCCGGCAGGATGCGAAGTCCCTGGAGGGTGAAGCGGTAATCAAGTAGGTGCAGCGCACAGGTAGGTAGACCAGCAGGGGAACAAATACTCAGGAAGCAGTAGTATGTAGAACTGAACTCCTGGAGGGCCCTGAAGAGTAGCGATGGTCTAGACGAGATGAAAGCAGTGAGGCGCAGATCCAATGCAGACTGGCGAGTAGAGACCAGCAGGAACACTGAGAAGCACGGAGAGCGGATCAGCTGTTGTAGACACGAGTAGCAGTGAGGAGTAGCAGCCAGCAGGACTCTGCAGGTACACGGAGGTAGCGGAGAGCAACCAGCAGGTGCAGACACGATGAAACACGGGAGAGCAGAGCAGAGCTGGAACTGTTGAGCACGGAGAGCAGCGGATAGGAATCAGTTGTAGCAGTCTCGAGGAAACACGGGAGAGATGAGATGAGCTGAAGACTGAAGCGCACGGAGGCAGCAGATAGGAATCAGCCAATCAGTCACGATGAAACACAGGCGGGTTGAAGTGGTCTGAGGACTGTAGTGCACGGAGGCAGCGGATAGGAATCAGCTAACAGTCACAATGAAACACAGCAGAGTTGAAGTGGTCTGAAGACTGTAGTGCACGGAGGCAGCGGATAGGAATCAGCTAACAGTCACGATGAAACACAGGAGAGTTGAAGTGGTCTGGAAACCACAGGAGTAGAAGTGGTCTGGAAACCACAGGAATCAGCAGCGCTGAATACACGAGGAAACACAGGAACACCTTCAGAGGCTCCTGGGGAATGAGACTCCAAAATCAGGCAACGTGGTATTGACCACAGGTGCTTAATATAGGGAGTGTTGCCTGATCTGCCAATTAAGTTAAAGGAACAGGTACTGAAGGGTTTGAAAGGGCTGCGCATGCGCAGACCCTCAGGATGGTGGACGACCACGGTTCCTAAACATACGGGAAGAAGCACTCACAGTCCGGTGAGTGACACACAACAATGACGTTTTGCCTCGTTTTCACTTCCGACAGCGCGTGCAAGTACTGAGCCGGCTCGGTAGTCGGATCATCGAAGTTCGGTGGGCTCGGTTCTCGGAGAACTGAGCCCGAGCATCTCTAATACAGATATTTTCATAATGGAGCAAAAACCTAAAAGATGTTTTTGAATATAAGCTAAACAATGTTTTAAATAACACTAAGGATAGAATCTAAATTTACAAATAAGTAATTGTTTTATGTTTATTACAGCATTGTACAATGGTATTATATATATTATCTAAACCTAGGATATATAGCAAGGCATGTAGATGAATGTGATGGCTATAAAATGGCTCAAACAGGTATAAATTATACAGCCCTTATATTTCCCCAATATCCTTTACAACATTTTAAGTAAAGAACCGTTCTCTGGTACAGATCAATTTGATAGGATTATTATTATTATTCATTTTCTCTGCTGAAAAAAAAAAATAAATGATTGTGGCTCAGAGTAGATTTTGGGACAGCTGCGAGGGTACATTAGGGTGGGGTGTAAAGGTGGTAGCAGGGTAAGCTCCAATAAAGAGTTGGAATTTCAAAGAACATTTAAAGATTTGAAGGCTGTGGGAGAGTCTGCTGAGGTGTAGTAGGTAATTCTATAAGTGGGTAGTGACATGTGAGAAGTCTTGTAGGTGGTAGTGACATGTGGTTACTAGAGACAAGGCGAGGCACAGGCCAGAGGTTTATCTAAGATGATGAGAGGAGGAGAATTTTGAGATTAAATTTGAGATGTATGAAGGAGTGGTGGTGTTAAGAACTTTGTATGAAAAGGTGAGTAATTTGAATTCTGGAGCAAACATAAAACCAGTGTAGGTATTTGCAAAGTGGTACAGCAGATGTGGAGAGGAAAATGAGTCTTGTTGTGGCCTTTAAGATGGATTGAAGTGGGATAGATGGGTAAAGGGTTGCCAGATAGAAGGAGGTTGCACTAGTCAAGGAAGAAGATAATGGAGTGGATATGGGTTTTGGTAACATCTTGGTAAAAAAAAACAGCATATTCTGGCAATAGTTCTAAGGTGTAGGCAACAGGAATGGGAGCGAGACTGGATAGGAGAAATAAAGCAGAGGGCGGAGCCAAGTATGACACCCAGGCAGCAGGATTGGGAGACTGAGGATATTGTAATGGTGTTGGTAAGGGAGATTTTAGAGCAGGTGGTGGAAGGAGGGAAGATAATAAGCGTTCTTTTGGATATGTTGAGCTTTATGTAGAGTTGTGACATCCATGTGGAGGTAGCAGAGAGACAGTGGGTTACCCAAGATTGTACAGAATAGGAGAGGTTAGGACAGTAGAGATAGATTTAGGTGTCAGCATAGGGGTGGTACTAGAGGCTGAATGAGTCTTATGGAACCCCAACTGATAGAGAGTGGTTGGGATTGTTTCTGAGGTAGAGACACTAAACGAGCAGAGAGATAGGTAGGAAGTGAGCCAGGAAAGAACGAATGGTCATGAAGGATGTGCAGATTGTACAAGTAACATCACATGAATGGATCAGCATTAATATAAATGAGCGTGACTGTATACTTATTTCCACTGTACAAAGTAATATTGTGAAAACTATTAAGTACTGTACATATACTGAGCTAGAGGATCTATGCTTAGGACTCGTGCACACTTATATGCTGGGAAATGAGTAAAAAGCAGAAAACTAAAGTACTGTAGATATATTTTAGGTTTTTTTCATTTTTGATTCACTTTTGATGTGTTGCACTTATATCAATACATTCTATTGTACTGGTAGCATACATGGTCCACAAGAACTATGTCATGCCGCACCCTAAAATTGTAAAAGTGTTAAAATTATGCGATGGTGGGAAGGACCCGTAAGAAATCACTAATATTTTTAATGTGATTTTCAAACATTATTTAGCCAATGAAAAATGCAACAACAGTGGACTGGTGTGAATAAGCCTTCAAACATTTTCTCCATATTGTTTTGTTAATCTATTTCTAGCTGTTGTAAACATTTTGAAAAATGTTGTAACTTTTTAAGTATAGAAGTCAGGTTCATCTTTTGATGTATGATTTTGCCTAGAGATGCACCATTTTATATGCTGAAGACCAGTTTAGGCAACTTGATACACATTAGGGGACACATGGGTGCCCCTCTAACCTTCAGAAGCACATTACCCTTAACTGCAGTAACAAGCTAAAAGAATATATTTAATTAAAAAAAAAAAAAAGAGACACCTATCTGTAATAACATCTCAGCGGGCATATTAAACAAGTATTACAAGTTATAACAAACAAATCTGATAGAAAGGAGGTGGGGGCCTCAGGAAAATGCTCGGAGGGCCGCATGTGGCCCTACAGCCGTCAGCTACCCATCACTGCTGTAGACTGATAACCTTTGCATCAGGAATTTGTAAAGAGTTGAGAATGGGGTAAGTAGGAAGCACACATTCCAGAGTAAGAGATTTGTAAATTGAAGAGGTCATGCTCTTAACCTTAAGGGTAGACTAGGAAAGAGGATAGTATATTTTCATGAATGATGAAACAAGACACGACTTACTGAAGACTGGCTTCAGAATGGGTGGCTGTGACATGAATATAGCTACTGTGAGACAATATTAAAACATGCAACTATGATATCAGCTTTTTCTAAACAGGAATACAAACTGCGACTTTTAAAGTATGGCTGTGCCTATACAGAGGCAAAAACAATTATCAGCTAGAAGATTTTGAGTAGAAGCAAAATGTGGGGCATGAATAAGTGGCTTCTCCATTGTTGGTATATCTATGAGTGTGATCATTTAGGTGTATGCGGATTTGTGTACAGGATGAGATGAGCACCTTTTACATTGATGAAGCCAGCAAACTTTAAAAAACAAAATTTGGCAAATATGTCAATGTGTAATCAATAGCTACAACTGCACTGTAAAAATAAAAGGGTTTTTTTAGAACTAAAGAAATATCAGATTAGGAAGCATCTTTATGAATGCTGCAATAACATGATGGCTGACTTCCTGGTTAAGGTAGGTAATTTATCAGGACGTTTAAAAAGCAGTGAAAGGTTGTCTAGTGGATATGAAGCCCAGAATAAAGTCCTTTTTTCTATATAAAATGCTTTTTTTAAACCCCCTATAAAAGTGGAAGGTCACATGGAAAAATATAATGTAAAGCAATAGCTCAACCGAAATGACAAATAATCCCGTTATCATTAGATATTTGTGGTCAAACCAACTACCTAGACCTTTCAAATTCCAAATGGGTTTGAATGTATTATTGAGCATGTAGTTAAATTTGATCGGTCACATATCTATTTGAGGCATAGTTTTTCAATATTGACCAATAGTATATATTTTGGATGTCATTTTCACAAATTTTTCTTATTCAATGCACTGTGAAATTTGTATTGGATTGGAGTTCCCTGTCTGTCAGCCTAGGGTAAGATGCTTAGGCTTACATAGAGGGTTTACAGCCAGTCAGGGCAGGGGACTGATTCACTCCTCACAACCCTCACCCGATGATCTGTCTTCCCTCCTGTTCTTTCCTTCTAGTTCTGCTTTGTGCAGTCCTTCCCCTCCACTCACTTTTCTTTTTCTCCCCTCTGCTGCTCCTACTTCCTCCACTCTACACGGGCCAGCCCATGCACTCTACAGCACACATGACTGACACCATGCACAGCAATGGTCTGCAAATCAGGTAAGTGTGGCTAATGGTATTAAGTGATTTGTTCTATGGGATTAAATCTGGACTCATTGCTGGCCACTTCAGAACAGTGGAGCGTCTTGTACCATTCCTATTTAGGGGTCATTGTCCTCCGGAAAGACTCAACACTGTGCTCCAAATGGCCTGGTAATCTCCATATGTTATGATGCCATGCACACATCAAGGCACCCAGTGCCAGAGGCAGCACAGCAACCCCAAAACATCACTGAATCTCCTCCATGTTTGACAATAGGGAAGGTGTTCCTTTAATTTTCCTTTTGTAAACATAGGGAGGATGTGCTTTACTTTGCTTGTTTAGGTGCGTTTTGGCAAACTTGAGATGGGCTTTCTTAGATCTCTATGAATGTCATCTTGAATCTGTTTGGCATTTACTTGAGGTGTTTTCTCCACCATTAGAACAATCCTGTGCTGCTATCTTCAATCAATTTTTCTCTTTTAAGGGAGGTTGGCTACAGAGCCATTGGCCTTAAACTTCCTAATAACATTACATATGGAGGACGGGAACATCAAGGTCTCTGAAGATGGATTTGTAGCCTTGAGATTGTCCATGCTGGGCTACAATCTTCTGTCTGATATCCTCAGACATCTCTCTGACTTTTCTCCATGCTCATTGCAGTACACACAGTGATGAATAAGGATAATAAGTCCTTTTCTCTATTCCAACTCATTTATTAAGTCATTTTTATATTACCGGCATCTGCTACTCACCATAGATGAGTATAGTTCCAAAGTGAAAGACTCATCTGCTTGAAATCTAATTATTTCTAACGACTTTGAAAAGGTACTAATATTTTTGTTCGTTCCATTTAAGGATTTGTGTGTGAAATAAACCAGTCATTTTTTTTGTGCGTTATTAGAAAAAACTGCAATGTTGTCAATTTTTTTGGCCATGACTAAGTGTGTGTGTGTGATGGTCTTAATATAATGTGTGTGTGGGGGGGGGGGGGGCAGATGGTGTTAATGCATTGTGGGGTATTAGTGCGATGTAGTAGAGGCTGATGCTGAGGCTATTAATGTAATGTCAAGTTGATGGGGGCTAATTATGCAGTATGGGGTTTCTGTTGGGGGCTAATAATTAATGAAGGGCTATTAGCTAAAGATACAAGAAGCGGTAGGAGAGAAGTAGTGTCTGCCAACTTTCCTGATTCTGGCAGGACAATACGGATTTTGTGGAAAACCCAATCTACCCCTACCAGCAGCTCTTACCCTGCTGTGCTGTTCAATGGAGGAATCAGAGTGCTGCACTGCATTATATGGCAGCAGCTCACACTGCTGCACCATGATGTGGGTGTTCTGTGCAGGGCTCCGATGGTGTCTACAGTGGGAGTCACTGATGCTCTGCACAGAATTACTTCCCACATGGAGCAAGCAGAAGTGTGAGCTGCTGTGAAGGTCAGAACTCTCACCCACCAAACAATGCAGCAAGTAGGAACCTGGAGAGGAGAGAAATTGGATCAAGGGGACAAAGGTAGATGAGCATATGTGACAAGTAGGGACAAATGTAGGATTTGTAGGGGTTTTCACGCCATGTCGCAAGTGGGTGTGACCAGCATGCATGGGGGCATAGCTATAATTTTAGACAGTGCTTGGCTGCTCTCCAACTCTTCCTATCCGTATCATATACATGGCAATGCTGCATGCACTACTGTTAGGTGCACGCAGCTCTACCTTTTCGAGCAGAGCTGTGTGAAGAGGGGGGCAGAGGCACACAGAAGCGGAGAGAGGGGCGGCGATGCACAGCAGGGAAGAGAGGGGCACACAGCAGGGAAGAGAGGGGCACACAGCAGGGAAGAGAGGGGCACACAGCAGGGAAGAGAGGGGCACACAGCAGGGAAGAGAGGGGCGGGGCGCACAGCAGGGAAGAGAGGGGCGGGGACGCACAGCAGGGAAGAGAGGGGCACACAGAAGGTAAGAGAGGGGCACACAGAAGGTAAGAGAGGGTCACACAGAAGGTAAGAGAGGGGCACACAGCAGGTAAGAGAGGGGCACACAGCAGGTAAGAAAGGGGCACACAGCAGGTAAGAGAGGGGCTGGGGCGCACAGCAGGGAAGAGAGGGGCACACAGCAGGGAAGAGAGGGGCACACAGCAGGGAAGAGAGGGGCACACAGCAGGTAAGAGAGGGGCACACAGCAGGTAAGAGAGGGGCGGGGACGCACAGCAGGTAAGAGAGGGGCGGGGACCCACAGCAGGGAAGAGAGGGGCGGGGACCCACAGCAGGGAAGAGAGGGGCGGGGACGCACAGCAGGGAAGAGAGGGGCGGCGACGCACAGAAGGGAAGAGAGGGGCGGCGACGCACAGCAGGGAAGAGAGGGGCGGCGACGCACAGCAGGGAAGAGAGGGGCGGCGACGCACAGCAGGGAAGAGAGGGGCGGCGACGCACAGCAGGGAAGAGAGGGGCGGCGACGCAAAGCAGGTAAGAGAAGGGCGGCGACGCACAGCAGGGAAGAGAGGGGCGGCGACGCACAGCAGGGAAGAGAGGGGCGGCGACGCACAGCAGGGAAGAGAGGGGCGGCGACGCACAGCAGGGAAGAGAGGGGCGGCGACGCACAGCAGGGAAGAGAGGGGCGGCGACGCACAGCAGGGAAGAGAGGGGCGGCGACGCACAGCAGGGAAGAGAGGGGCGGGGACGCACAGCAGGGAAGAGAGGGGCGGGGACGCACAGCAGGGAAGAGAGGGGCGGCGACGCACAGCAGGGAAGAGAGGGGCGGCGACGCACAGCAGGGAAGAGAGGGGCGGCGACGCACAGCAGGGAAGAGAGGGGCGGCGACGCACAGCAGGGAAGAGAGGGGCGGCGACGCACAGCAGGGAAGAGAGGGGCGGCGACGCACAGCAGGGAAGAGAGGGGCGGCGACGCACAGCAGGGAAGAGAGGGGCAGGGACGCACAGCAGGGAAGAGAGGGGCAGGGACGCACAGCAGGGAAGAGAGGGGCGGCAACGCACAGCAGGGAAGAGAGGGGCGGCGACGCACAGCAGGGAAGAGAGGGGCGGCGACACACAGCAGGGAAGAGAGGGGCGGCGACGCACAGCAGGGAAGAGAGGGGCGGCGACGCACAGCAGAGGAGATAGACATACAGATACAAACAATCAGAAACCATCGGCACACAAGCTGCAAAGTGGCTGGTCCCGGGGACAGGGTCCAGCCACCTCAAGCATACAGTGCCCTTGGCTGGGACTGGCAATAGGAAACCCCCTATTGTCAGAGGGTGGAGTGGCAGATGTCACATATGTTCCCCCACCATTCTCACCTTATCCCATATGGGGAGGGTAGGGGGAGCAAGCATAACCTCATAAAATACCACTGGTAAAAAGCCATAACAATATGAAAACATTACAACTGCATCGAAAGAAAATAAACGTTTTAATTCCCATTCCTACAGGCAGAGCAGTGAAGTCCTTATGACAATGATAGTTTGCCTTAAAATCATTTCTCAAACACCTCAGATCCTCAATCAGAAGTACAGCTGTCAGACACTGTTTACTGATTCATAAACATTTTTTCTTGGCCTTTCTCTGGACGATTATATAATATAATAATAATTTCCTCATACAATACCATATGTCAGCATACAAAATAGAGAATAACAAACAGATTTTTTTAAATATGTAATTGACTAAAATCTTTTTAGTCAAAGAAGAGTGAATAACCCTTTGTTCAGTTGTCATAAACTTCTAGGCTTCATCCCTGGCAGCCCTGAAATGCAGTATCACAATAAACCTCGGCAGTATCCTATAACTCAGAAACATAAAGATGACAGAGAAGAATTTGCTTTTACACATATCACACCAGCAAGCTATTGGCAATTCAGGAGCTGGAGGAAATCTTTATGTTCCCGATGAAACCTTACACAAAAATAAAAGACTTTGTCCCACGATTAATCATGACAGACTAAATATAATTTCTGACTGGTTACAGCTTAGTTACAGCCTCACATTCATTTTTCCTTCTTTTTGTTTTTACTGAGGGTCATGTAATTAACAAGCACTGATGTTAGTGCTTTCATGTGACACAGTCCCTCTGCACTTGACTGGATCCACATGAAGAAACAGTAGGGTGGCTGAGCAGAGAAAGAACCAAAGGTTGTGTTTTTGTCACCCTTCGTGCGGCCCCTATTAACTTTGTGGATGGATTCCCTGTTAACGGACAGAAAAAATGTTGATGTTGCATTTTACCTTCTGAAGACCCTAAACAAGATCAGTGTGCACTGTACCCTTATACAGTTTTTATAGAAAATAAGCAGATTTTATTTTACTGGGGCTTATCTGTTCTTCTTATAGTCCAATCTGAGAGGGGGCTGTGAACGGGAGGACCAATCACAAGCCATAAGATTGCGATTGATTATGGCTTGTGATCCTCCCGCTTACACCCCCTTCCTCTGATGCCATTTAAAGTTCTGTATTAGAAAATAAGATTTTCAGAATCAAGAGGGACACCTTATTAAAATCTTTTACATAGGTAGTGCAGCTTTAAAAGAACAGTATTGATGGTAAAAATGCCATCATCAGCTTTAAACCCATTTTTAACTAATTGTATCAAAGTTTAACAAAAATACAAATAAGATCATTTTGCACAAAAAGTCACAATACATTACAATTTATTACCAATGTTTCTTAGCTGTTTATTACCAATAATAATAATAATAATAATAATAATAATTATATTTTTTTACAGGAATCCTGTGGGTATATTTACTGAACTGCGGATTTGAAAAAGTGGAGATATTGCGTATAGCAATCAATCAGATTCTAGCTGTCATTTTGTAGCATGTACTAAATAAATGATAACTAGAATCTGAATGGTTGCTATAGGCAACATCTCCACATTTTCAAACCTGCAGTTTAGTAAATATACCCCCTAAACTTTTAAACCTACAATAGTTAATGTCTAGTCAATGTGTTTTTTGACCCTCCACAAGAGATAATGACTCATCTCTTGTATCAGATGTATTGGTCTCCCTTCCATGACATTCTCATCATTATCTTCATTTGCCAATTGTGCCCATTTCACACAGAATGCTGAGATAATCTGTAGGGACAGTTGTTTGGAACCTTCCACATCTTCCAGCATGTAGTCTTACACAATTCTGTACACAACAGGGGCTGGGGCAATATTAAGGCTCAGGAGATGAGAGGGAGGAGCATTACCAATGGAGGGGTGGGGCTTAATCGCATCATTAAGCCCCCCTGCGCTATTCAATACCATGTATTTTTGCATTTTATTGTAGGGGCGGGGCTACAGTGACGTTATAACGTCGTCAAGCCCCCTCCTGCCCCCTGTCACATAATCTTCACTCCGATCTCCCGGAGTACAGATTTAAAAGGTAGGCAAGTATGGTTTTATATGAAAAATAATAGTTGCTGTTAATTCATATCATTACAGTATATGGGATCTACTGGGAGCACACTAGGGGGTAAATTTGTTAACCTCCAATTCTAGCAATGTGCCGAGTTTTGCCTTTAAACACATTGCCGTTTTAAAGTTTGCCAGCAAAGTCATTGAATATCGGCAATTTGCTAGAATCGGAGGTTAATACATTTACCCCTAGTTGTTTCTAAAGCTTCTAATGCTCATGAATGCTATACGTAAGGTATTACTTTCACAGAGAACAGTGTATGTCAAATGGAAGGAGGCCGGGGAGTGTGTTAGGCAGGGGTAGGGGGGGCAAAGACAGGTATAGAGTCAGTCAGCAGGGAGCGTTGCCCTGTTCTTCTCTCCCCAAGGGAGTGGTGGTGGGGGACAATTAAATTACATGTGAGGGTGGTTGGAGTAACAGGGGAGTCCGCTAGAGAAATAGATTATGGTGGATATGGTGGGTGATAATGAGTTACTATATACATATACAGGGGTGTAGGAACCAGGGGACAGAGGGGGCAGTTGTACCCCCATGATTTCTGTTGGGTGGGCAAAGCCTTCATGCTACTTTCTGAAGTCATTGTATCTGTTCTAAATTTGTAAAACTTTTTTTAAATTATAGATTGTCTTAATATAACTACAAATTTTCTTTAATATAGATTGCCTTAGTATAAATTTAATACAGAATGATTGATTTGTTTATTTTAAAAAAGCTCTAAGTGTTCCGTTCATAAACACGTAATAAATAACCTGTATTGATGATGAACAACTATTCACTCTACATTTACCCTGAATTTCGTGCGGTGTTTCCAGTAACAAACATGAGATATAGCAATTGAAATTTATAACACATACCATAACCAGTGAGGCAGTGACTATAGATTTTAAAATACTTCCAATCAAATGAGATTATGCTGTTAGCTAAATTTGAATAAAAGGTAGGTTGACTATGAAAAATGTACATTTTTAAGATGAACTTGTGAATTTATCCATTTTTAATTCTAACAGCTATTGTAAAAATATCTACTTAATATTAATAATAATATTTATTTAATAATGTATAAATAAATTGTTATAGCAAAATAAACAATGAAACTGAGGTTGACCAACCCCTGAAACACTGACAAAAATTAACATAGGATTAGAAATCTTTGTATAATCGACAGACATTGTTACAATAGTTGTAAAATGAGATACCAAAAGTGAGAGAAGGGGCTCCAAGCCCTATAGTAGTCATTGGCCTTTTGCCCCACATGAAAATTTTCGTTCCTACGCCCCTGTACATGTATAGGTTACAGCTAATATCAGATGTTGTCTAAAGTTGACATTGTTTGAAAAACATCTGATAAATGCTGCAGAAATCCAAGTCAATTTGTACGGATACAATATACTTGCAACATTTTTCTGAGCATTTTTCAGCTCCTGCATCTAAAACTGTGACACCAGCCTTATAAAAATCTTGATTATTTTTGCAACAATCCAAAAAACAAATATGTCAGAAACAGCATCAATAGGCATGATTTCCATTTTCTACACAGATTCCTTATCCTCTGACACAATGTAAACCCACTCCCACTATACTGCTCTTTACAACGTCCAATCCTTTGGGCCCTTTGACTTTACCAGTAAAGTTGTTTATCAGAATCAAACAGACTGTTGGCTCTAAAGTCTCAGAATATTTCTAATTAATTAAGAAAAACAGCAAAAAAAATAACAGCGGATTTGGACTATTTAGCCCACCAACCCTGCATATTTATCCTAATGACTGTAAATACTTAAACTTTATCTGAACTCTGGCTTTCCCCCCTATTTTTGGTCCCCTTTCCTCTATTCCAAGAATTATTTTAGTGTATCTAACTCAGTTTGACATCAAGGAGGCCTGTGTTGCATTTGCTCAGCGGTGCAGGGTAAGCTTCTCCACCACTATAGGAGTTAAAATCTGCAGTTATGTCTGGCTTTCTTAAAAGTGTATTCAGAACATCTGGCCTTGGCTACAAGTGAACATAGCAACAAAGGCATCTCCTTTCTGCAAATAACACACTAAGAAGCCAGGAAACCTAACAATCCCAGGATAAGATTAATAGGAATTTTTAAAAAAGAAAATGCTGCTACATGCTTAGTTTTGCTAAATGTGAGGTTTTTTTTTATTAACTAAAGCAATTGAGACATGTCTTTGTAAAGCAAAGAAATTTGCAACCCTGTATCTGAATGATTTTCTATTCACTTAGTATATCTAAAAAGCAATATGCTAATACAGAGACAGATAGAACATAGTGATGTTACCATTCTTCTATAAGGAGGCTCTGTATACATGGGAGCTGTAATTTATAACACTAGTGTGACTAGATCACTTATAAATAACTTATTTGTGGCTGGATCGTGTAGAAATAAGTTATTGTAGAAATGTATTTCAATCAGAGGTGCAGGCACCAATGTATAATTTGAAATGCACTTATCGTGTTACATTGGGATGTGTTTTGTATGAAAATGTCATTATTTGGGTTTGTAACTTTGCTAGAGAAAGTCTGTTTGCTGATAGCAGGAAATGCGAAGTAAGTCTTTATCTGAAGTGACAAACACCTCTTTAGCCTGTATACCCAGCAGGGGGCCGCTGCCTGGCTGTCTGGCGTGGCTGCATCTCAGATAACGCAAGAATCAAGTTTTAGCACATAACAGAGTAGTGTAAATATTGTTAACTTTGCATTGCATGTAAATCCATGTTTAGGAAACATATATCCCGATACTAAAAATAACGCAGACCTCAGGGGGCTGGCTTACCCTGTGAGGCTGTGTCCAAACTGTATAAAAAGAGAGACCTTGTACACTGAAATGTATCATCATTCTTGTTCCATCTGACCTGATCACTGGTACCTTCAAATCAGTGTGACTGCAAATAAACATCACTTGCTTCAAAAGACCTGCTTGAAAACGTGCTGAGAATCCTGTGACCCACAGATTAGACTCAAAATCTAATCCATTTCCGACTGGCTGAGGTTTGTACCCAGCTTCCCAGCACCACCGCTCTGCCCGCTACCCAGCAGCTCTGGCCAGTGTGATAGGCCAGGGGAGATCCATCCACAGCAATCCTGATCCATAGTAAGCGGTCAGGGGTACCAGCTCAGGTGTACCAGCAAGGGGGTGCCCTAGCAGTGACAGTTACCCAGAAGGAAACCGGGATTGAATGCCAGTAAGGAGTCCAGTGGTGGCAGCATTTGTAAGCCCCTCCTACTGTGGTTAGAGGGCACATTTGGGACAACGAAAACAAACGGTGACAAAGTAAGCCCAGCCGGTTCCAAGCAACAACAGACAGGGTGGCATAGGCGGCCCATCCTGTCACAAGTAGATATACATATCTACCGTTATCTACAGTAGGTGTACATAATATATACACATCTGCTGGCTGCAGATGTGTATATGTAGTATGGCGAGTGTACATGTGACCTGTACAGGTGTATATGTGGTATGTTGAGCGTACTCATTGTACAAGTGATCTGAACAGGTGTATATTCACAAAGCCAGAGCTGTGAATCAGTGGTTCAGAATGCAAAGCAATAACCCATGAACTGTGCTTGCAGTACTACAACGGTCATATATGCAATACAGTATATTGTAAGTTATCTTTGTTGGGATCTCAAAATGATAACACACTGACACTTGGGCTCCAAGCTACAACATAATTAGTGTGTACTGTGTATAGTAGTACTGTGAGGGACTCTGTATAAAAGTAATAATGCAGAAGTCTACGTATGGGCCAATTCCAGTGACCTCTGCAGGTTAATTCGTCTGGTAATTATGAGTAGAATGGACTGGTGCTCCTCTTCATATTGGCACCATGCTCCAAGTGCTATCATGGGAACTGTCTCTTTATCTGGTTGTCAGACACAAATGTTCCAGTGCCAACTTATTACAGTGCAAGTTTACTCCTAGCAAGTCAGAGCACCGATGTTGATATAGGTGTAACCTGGATTTTTGCAGCATTGCATATTAGTCTTCCAGAAACACCTCTGTATATTGCCACCAGATTCACTCAATTTAAAGTTGGTTACACAGATTTTCCTGAACAAAAATCAAATACAATGCTGTAGCCCACAGTATCAAATTGAATAGCCAGTCACACCTAAAAAGTGCTTTTTAAATAAACAAAAAAAAAAGCATGCATTTCATGGTACCATCCCCCACTACTAGTGAGAGTCCACCCAAATTTACATCTTACAACACCACAAATTAAACTATAAATGGATATGATCAAAATCATTAAAACAAGTCACCAGCTGTTCTCACATCATGTATCCAAATGCGGATGGGACATGTGTCAAGTTCATTCTGGCATTAAGCAATTGAAATTATTTTTCATTCAGAAAGCAGATGGCATACCAGAATTTCTAACTGTGTCTAATAATTCTTAATTACATGGCACATCATAAATAAATCCAAAATATATAAACCACTGTCACTTATCTTGTTGATCACTATATACCCAAGTTCAAATTGAAGTCATCCACCAGCACAGTAGTATGTCTGTCAACAGGGGGACTAGCTGCCACAGAATACTTATAGCTTACACTTTATTTTGATTTATTTTTAAATAAAAGTATTTATTAAATATAATAAATTTTTATCAAGAAAAATTAGTTACAATGTGCACTAGATAACATAATACCTAAAACAAAAAACTATTTAGCTAAATCATCTGCACCAATATAAATGTGCAGAAAAAAAACAAAAAACCGTGGCATTCAAAATACAGAAACTTCTTAGATATTAAAATCCATTGAGAGAGTACTAACACATGATTGGCAAACCCAGGTCTAGGTGAAAAAGTCACAAATATTAAATTGTGTAGGTTAAAAAAAAAACAAAAACATATGGATAGAAATAGTCAACATGCATTCAGCTTGGTTCAACAAATGCTTTACAGATTATGTATTATGTATGTTTTACACAGGGCCGGACACCCCGAACACCCCTCACTCTGACTCATCTTCCAGAGGTCGGAATACATACCTCGATCTGGACCACTACAACCAAATTTTATTATACTTATGTATCGATTTCCTACTGGTAGAGTGAAACGTTCATGACTCACAGTGTCACTGACCAAGGCCAACTAGTTATGGAAATAGTTTTCTTGTGCCATCCATATCCATCATCATCATCAATTTATATAGCGCCACTAATTCCGCAGCGCTGTACAGAGAACTCATTCACATCAGTCTTTGCAATAATGTTATCAAGTTGAAAACATACTTAAATATATGTTTACCCTGAATCTCTTCTAATGATCTCCTAAATATACATATCCTGGGACTGAGCAGAGGAGTGTTTAAACCTGTCCCACAAATACACTCCTACAGTGAGATCCATAGTCTATGCACCCCAGATCATTGCCACAGCAAATTCCACAATGAACCTGATGCAACTTGACATTTTGGACAATCACCAATGTTTCTATGGGGTAGGGGTTAGGATTTATTTTTTTTATTGGAGAATAGGTTGGTTGGTCATGTGGCACACAAGGACAGGTGGAAATCGTTGGCACAAGGCCTATAAGCAAATAGAATAGAGGTAGGTAGGTATGCACCATAGTACAGGATTACATGCTATATTATCATGATTGCCCCTTACTTATTTGTGTGTTTATAGTTTGCCGATTGTACGATGCTACAGATTATTTGGTTTATAAATTAACTTTGATGATGTTGATGGCACAACAAATTTAATATAGGCCTATTTAATGCAGGAATTGGTTTTCACTATTGGTCACACATATAAGACAAGAAGGGCTAGATTTACATGGATATCATTAAAAAGGAAGACACAAATCCTTTTTTACTTATTGGCTGTTTGCTTAATTTTCAAAAATAGCATGGGTTTGGGGAGGGGAGGATAGGTATACCACAGGGAAGTGGCAGATTTGGACAAGTTTTGTCACTGGTTACAAAGTTGGTAAGTACATTAATTCAGTACATTTACATAGTTAACAACAGAACACATGAAATACGAAGATAGTTTAAACAAATCACCTTTAGCAGCACTTCTCTAACATCTTTATTTTGCTAATGTCAAAAGCAAGACCCGAATCCTAATTAAAGTAGGCCTAGCCAGGCAAGTTCATGTCCCTGCAGGTATATCATTTAGAGCCCCCAAGAATTTAGTATTTGCAGAACTGAAAAAAACAAACAAAAAAATCCATATACTAGCTTGCAGCTAGTGGGTTACATTCATTTACAGGTATTGACTTCTTCAGTAAAAAAATATTTTGGAGCCAGGACAAACATTAAATGTTTGTCCCCATATGCATCTATATAGTATGAACATGATAGTGCAAAGCAATAAGCAGAGGGCATACTAAACAGATCAAGCACAACATTAAAACCACCTGCCTAATAGTGTGTAGGTCCTCCTCGTACTGCTAAAGCAGCTCTGACCCTTCGAGGCATGGACAAGATCTCTGAAGGTGGCCTGTGGTATTTGACATCAAGACGTTAGTAGTCTTGTAAGTTGCGAGTTGGGTCCTCCATGCCTCTGACTTGTTTTTCCGGTAAATTCCACAATTGCTCAAATCGGATTGAGATCTGGCTAATCTGGAGGCCACGGCAACACCTTGAACTCTTTGTCATGTTCCTTTAAACCATTCTTGAACAATTTTTGCAGTGTGGCAGGGCGCATTATCCTGCTGAAAGAGGCCACTGCCATTAGGGAATACCGTTGCCATGAAGGGGTGCACTTGGTCTGCAACAATGTTTGGGTAGGTGGTACGTAGCAAAGTAACATCCACATAACATGCCAGGACCCAAAGTTTCCTAGCAGAACATTGCCCAGAACATCACACTGCATCCACTTGCTTGTCTTCTTCCCATAGTGCATTCTGGTGCCATCTCTTCCCCAGGTAAACGAAGTACACGCGTCTGGCCATCCACATGTTATAAAAGAAAATATGATTCATCAGACCAGGCAACCTTCTTCCATTGCTCCATTGTCCGGTTCTGGTGCTCATGTGCTCACTGTAGGTGCTTTTGGTGGTGGAAAGTGGTCAATATGGGCACTCTGACTGGTCTGCAGCTACACAGTCCCATACGCAGCAAACTGCGCAGTGCACTATGTGTTCTGACACCTTACTATCATAGTCAGCATTAACTTTTTCAGCAATTCGTACTACAGTAGCTCTTCTGTGGGGTTTAACCATACGAGCTAGCCTTTTCTCCCCACGCCCATCAATGAGTCTTGGGCATCCATGACCCTGTTGCTGGCTCACCAGTTTGTCCTTCTTTGGACCACTTTTGGTAGGTACTAACCACTGCATACCCCACAAAACTTGCTGTTTTGAAAATGCTCTGACCCAGTCGTCCAGCCATTACAATTTGGCCCTCCTCAAATTCGCTCAGTTCCTTACGCTTGTCCATTGTTTCTGCTTCCAACACATCAACTTCAAGAACTAACTGTTTACTTGCTGCCTCATATATCCCACCCCTTGACAAGTGCCATTGTAAGGAGAGAATTAATGTTATTCACTTATCTTGATAGTGGTTTTAATGTTGTGGCTGATCAGCGTATATTCCACAGGAAGATCAGGATATGCAGATAACTGCATAAAATATAGATTTCATTAAATAATGAGGAGAAATTAATCATAAACCTAAATAAATCAAGTGATGTTTTATTATTTCAAAACTTTTTAGTATAGAATGAAATATTCTCTGACCATCTGGAGCTAGTCATGGCAGGAAGCCAACATTTTGCATTTTTTCTCAAAGTAAACGACAGATCCGTAACTGCCACGTTGCTAATGAAAAGCCAGGAGAGAGCACATCATATCTAAGGGAGGATTCAGAGAATCTCTACAGGAGTAAAATTTACTGTAGAAAAGATACATATAACTACTAGATATAAATGTTACATTGCACTAAAAGTAACATAGATTGACAAATTCACCATATTCTAGTTTATTGTATAGATAAGGATATATAGAAAATGTAATTATAATATAGCATTGTGTTAGAAATAAAGAGTAGTTAATCTCTAGGTAGGGATCTATTTTGTGGGATGGAATTGAGTGTGCTCTCGCATACTAAATTTGTGATTCCTGACTATGTGATTGAAGATAGTAATCAGCACAGACTGGATTCATCTGCCAATGCACCGGTCAGGAAGACCCCACACCCTTAGGTTCATTCACCTACATCTCTTATTGAGGTCCTCCTATGGATTCTGAAATACAATCAGAGTCTTAAACTGGGCATCTACTTTTTCTTTCATAGACAAGAAAATGTCTTCTGTGGAGTCTCTGAAATCTTTTTACTGGTTTAAGTCTTGTTGCTATATGTGCAATATTTAACTTCAGGGCTGTTCTCCTGAACTGCTAGAAATTGGCTTCCCTGATTGCGCTGCATCATATTAGCATTTAGCAATAGTTTTTTTTTACCTCAAGACTGCACCCAAATGTTAAAACTAGCATTTTTTTTTAATTGTGTACTTTATTTATAATGTTCCTACATTGTATACAATTATGGACATTATTAAGGTATAAGCAAACTAGATACAATGACAGGAATATCATCAACATCATTTATTTATATAGCGCCACTAATTCCGCAGCGCTGTACAGAGAACTCATTCACATCAGTCCCTGCCCCATTGGAGCTTACAGTCTAAATTCCCTAACACACACAGACGGAGACCGAGATAGACAGACAGACTAGGGTCAATTTGTTAGCAGCCAATTAACGTACCAGTATGTTTTTTTGGAGTGTGGGAGGAAACCGGAGCACCAGGAGGAAACCCACGCAAACACGGTGAGAACATACAAACTCCTCACAGATAAAGCCATGGTCGGGAATTGAACTCATGACCCCAGTGCTGTAAGGCAGCAGTACTAACTACTACGCCACCGTGTAAGGATGACCCTGCCACAAGGACCTTACAGTTTAAGCAATAAAGAATAACATTTGTCGCCGCGGGGGTGTACACAGTGGTATGTCATACCGCCACATCTCCTACTGCCTTTATTGTAACACTATCACATTATATTCACTCACTTTCTATCCTTTACATATGTCATACGGCAAAAAAAATCCATTTCGACCAGTACACAAAACCATAAGTTGAGTAATTTCATACAGGTCATGTAGCTCTGCAGTGACTAATTTAATACTTCTCATAATTAGTGACTTGTTATTTGAAACAACAACAAATAAAGTTTTCCAATAAATACATAGTTATTATATTACAATGCACTTATTATAAGCCATGACATCAAAGGCAATATTTATACATACTGTATATTAACATCCAATCCTTAGTGTGTTATAACAGTATAAGAAGTTTATAATACAATATAGCAATAATATTTATTTTCAGTAAACATTTAGGGGCTGATGCTGAGTTTGAACACATTTATGTCCAAAAACACAGATGCAAAATACCTCCACCAAAAAAATTAATTTTGCACAAATACAAAGTTGGACTAATAGGAAACTGCATACATCTCTGCACCAGTAACACATGCACTAGTTTTCATCAGGCATACATGACATACACATACGTACAATTTTTTTAACCATTTCTTTTGATAGTGAAATGTGCATTCGCTATTAGGTTTTAATAATATGAAAAAATCCTCTTGAATACAGAACTCTTCTTGTATGCGAAAATAAAAATCTTGCTAATGCACACTAACAAAATGAATGTAATATATGCACAAGCAATGAAGAAACCACATATCAGCTTCAGAGGTAAATCTGCAATCAGTGAATCAGAAGCAGTAAGCTAGTGCTGGTGACTCATGATCATCAACGTGTACTTACACCTGTCGCCAGGGACCCGCAATTTATATGGCGTATATGCGTCTCTATGCCAGTCTGCATCTCTTATGCAAACACACTTTTACTGTACTCTGCCCACATTAGACCACCCATCCCCTCCCAAGTACCACCTCTCAAGTCACAAGCAGGCGCAAGGGTTCGATGCTATCAAATCTGCATACATGCTTATTTCTGCAGCTTGGTTTGTGGGCATGTGCAAAACCAATATGCTTATTTTACGCAAATTGACTTAAGCCCCTTAAACTACAAAATAAAATGACATTTTATAGAAATAAATTTAGTGAATAACTTCTATGCACAATGCATAGAAATTCTAACTTCTAGGTTGTACAATGCAATACTGAAATATTTTTAGACCATGTTAGCTGTAGAGATCATAAATATTGAATTATATAATGTTTTCACCTTACAAGTTTAAGTAAGAGAACTGGGTGCCCCAAGGGGCCACAACAGTGCAAATTGCGTCGTCATGAACCTTCCCTCTGGGATCTCACGAAGGAGAGGTTCAAAATGTAGACAAGTATACAATTCTGGCACTTTTTTAAAAAAGTTAAATAAAAGAATGCAGTATTTGGGTCTATTATCTTTACACTTTCTGAAAAATACACCATTACATCATTAGATGTTCATTTATCAAATAGACATGATTCAATATAATCTTTGTATACTGCAACTCGTTGCCCCTGTGTTATCTAAATGTCAGCAATATCTTTCTGTGATTCAGATGTGATTAATTTCACCGATATTTTTGTTAACAACATTCCTTTCTTGATCATATTTGTAATACAAATGTGCTACCCGTAACACAGGGGTGGGCAAGACTGGATTCAGCAGCCAATTTTAAAGGAAAAAATGCATGTGGCCCAGTAACCCAGCTCAAATTAGCCTACTATGGGACCAGCCCTGGGGGCTGTTGCCCCCCTGCCCCCCAGCCCAGCCTGCCCCTGCCGTAACACCTGCAGAAATATCTGGTAACTAACTCATAATATGTACTGTATGCTCCAACATAACCATAAAATGTTCGAAAATGGATGGACATGGATTTTTGTCATGTTGGGAAATCCAATTGGTGATCACTATTGGCCTGTGTGTCTGGTCATTACCTGATCGCATTAAGAATCTACAATGAAGTAGGAAGTGATTCTTCTCAAGTGGCTTAATAGTCTTCGCAATTTGGGTGCTTTCAGATAAGGATAAGCCCAGCTGTTTTTGCCGGAGACAAGGGTTTTCTCCCTTTAATAAATAGACCACACTACTCTGATATAGAATTAGCCCCTTGTGATCTATTTTTTTTTTTTTAACGCAGGGACCCTGTAAGACCAATATTTTTCCTACCATGGATAGGCCAAAAACAAAGTTGTTAAGCGATCATATGCAATCAGATGTATGGCCAGCTTATGATCATATGTTACAGTGCATATCGATGAACACTGTTTATTCCATGAAATTTTTAACAGCCCATGAACATGTTGTGATGATATAATACGAGAAAGGTGGAGTAAACAAAGAATATAAATTGAGGCATGCATACCACAGGATGCAGCAGGCATTTATTTTTCATAGCTGCAATAATTATAGTAGACAACTATTCATACATTACTGACAAATAATCATGGATTACTTTACTTTCAAACATTGAGAATTCCAATGCAATTTACTTTACTTGATATCTACCACATATAGGGGTATATGAAAGCAAATATGGAAGAAAGAGCGCAACATTTCCACTTTTTCCTCCAGACAGCCTCTTTGCCCAGCATTCCACCATTGGCGGGGACGTTGGATAAATCAGTGCTAAGTGACGGCGCGCACACATGGTAATGAGATTAATCATTACCCTATGACATTGGCATCACTCCCTTCCCCCCCCGTGCCAAAAGGCACCGCTCTGCTAAAAGAGGGAGACCGGGACTCTATGTACATTAGCACATAGATGTCATAAATTTATTCACATGGTGTCAAAATTTGCATTGTGAATTGCATTTCAAATGATGTCTATACTGCTTAAAAATGGTGATGTGAAGGTCTGCTTGACAAATACATTAAACAGCAGAGACATGTAAGTAGAGAGGTATTTAAGGTGTCTATAAACCCATAAATGACATTGTTTTGCTCACTACAAGGTAACAAATTAACAAGGTCTGCTTGAACTTACTGCTGTGAAAGAGATCTCAGTTGGTTGAACAGACCTGGCCCCCATCAGCTGGGTCACATAGTTTGAACATACTAGGCCATTTCCTGCCTACCATATAAAGCAATTCAACTGACTTGGATGCTGCTGTAACTCTTTTGGGAAGTTATTAAGTTTACAACATGTTATCAGTGCACAATGGCAGTCCGTTCTATAAACACACTGGGCTGAGTGCCAGCTTTCTTTGCAATGTGTTTGTTACAAGTCTAATAATCCTCAAATATTGATCATAAAACTTTAGAAAACCCATTTATAAAGTATGGAACACATGTTAATTCAATAGAAATAGAAAAACTTTATTTCATCTAGATTGAGAGACATCAGTAAGTGAATGCCAATATTTACTTGTACTGGAAACAGTAAAGGCACAGTAAACCTGGACATTCACTTTGAGTTAGTCTACATTAGTCATACTAACAAGAGGAAGGAACTTTGCTCATCTCATCAATGATAGTTACAAGATTTCCATCCTTACAAGTGATCTCAGAGCAATAAAAAAAAAACCCACCATCTTTTAGTAAATACTAACACAGACCTGCCAACCTGCATCTTTTTTTATTATAAAGTGACTGTCAAGAGTTTGTTAACAGTGCCACATCAAAGGGCTCACTCAATGTGGCCCCAAAACGTTACTTTAGCTCAGTGTGTGGCAGAAGGAACAAATTCTTTTAGCACCAAACACTTAAATAAACATAGTGCTAGAGCAAAATATATATGTAGGTGAACACCATAAAATAAAACCTGGTAATGCATTATGGGTCACGGGAATGATAAGTTAAACCACACTACACACTTTATTGCAGAAAAATGTAAACTTGACATGCTTTTCAAGAAACAAAAATCTTATGATACTTCTGTAGCATAGAGATGAATATTTAGCATGTGCACTATGGTAAAATTGATATGCATTTTTTAACCATAGTGAAAATGTGCACTGTATAGTAAACCCAACTGTACTTTCACATACCTCCATATAGCCTCACATACCCCATATAGTCAGTAAACCAACATGAAGCCAACATATGTATATCCCATATAGTCTCACATGCCACCACTTTGCCAAATTATCTCCATATAGCCTTGTATACCAGCAGATAACCAATATGACCCATATAACCTAACATGTCAGTATACCCGATATAGCCATTAGGCCCATGTAGTCACACATGCCACAAGGTAGCCAATATCCTGATAATGTCTTATATACACCAATATAGCATATAGAGGTAATTAGTTTGACATTCTTCCATATAATATGAGGTAATACTAAAGCCCAATAATCCCATTATGGCACAGTGCTGCCTCCTGCCATTACCTAGGGTACTTACCCTCAGTAAAGGACAGGTGCAGTCCTCTGCAGACCTAGCAAGTCACATGGTTCCCCGCCTTCTGTTCCTTCGCTTTTTGTCCCACTCCTGTCTCCATTTATTCAACAGCAAAGAATGGGTTAAGGTCCCCAGTAACCATGAAATTGAGGTACATTCACAGGATACTAGACTCACGGCCTCTTAATATGATTTAGATGCACAATAAAAGCGAGCTTAAAAGTATAAGTAATAAAACATAAATAAAAGGAAATTTAAAAGTCAAACTATGCACCGATACCTGCAAACTGGCCCATTATTTGTGCATGTGTGGACCTCTAACGGCCTTTGTGAGGGTGATCCAAACAAACTCGATTGAGCATGTTTTGGGCATTCCTGAAAATTTGGTTAGGAGACGAGAGCTGTCTGCCTGTGCGTTCAGTCATCTGCCAATTTGCACCAATAGATCTGTCCAATTAGGACACACCGTTGTGGGTCCAAACTGCAAGCCGGTCCTGATGCTTGGTAATACACACTCATGAATGGAAATAAGGAACTAACAGCATTTATATAAAAACTACGATGGTAACAGGCTGATCACCAACCCAATAATATAGTTCAGTAATAATTAGTGGCACAGGAGGGAGCAAGAAATGACAGTGATTAGCGTAATTACATATATGAAAGAGGCAAGCAGTAGGGGTCAAATGGAAATAATTTAGCAGTGTATAGGAAAAACTGTTACATAAAATCGCGGTTTGGCATCTTTCTGGTATTTCACCAGTCCTGATGATAAAAATGTGATGCAATGCCAATGTTATTGATACGCAGAGAAATTACAGGAAAGGCTGCTTGTAGTTCAGTTTTTTGGAAAGGGCGGCAATCCTAGAGGAGGCCTGCACTGACCTAGAAGATGATTAGCAGGTCATCATCATCACCATCATCACCATTTATTTATATAGCGCCACTGATTCCGCAGCGCTGTACAGAGAACTCATTCACATCTGTCCCTGCCCCACTGGAGCTTACAGTCTAAATTCCCTAATATAGACACACACTCACACACAGAGAGGGAGACAGACAGAGAGAGACTAGGGTCAATTTTGATAGTAGCCAATTAACCTACTAGTATGTTTTTGGAGTGTGGGAGGAAACCGGAGCACCCGGAGGAAACCCACGCAAACATGGGGAGAACATACAAACTCCACACAGATAAGGCCATGGTCGGGAATTGAACTCATGACCCCAGTGCTGGTAACTAGATAAGTCTTAAGGAATATTTATTAATGAATTTAGGCTACAGCTGCAACAGTAAGACTGATATATTATCCCCATGGGAATGCTATTCATAATTTCATTACAGACAGGAAGATATACATTTGTCATTTGCATTTTTTTAGGGGTGTTTTTTGCCTTTCCAAAGTTTTGGCATACTTACATGTGTTATTATGACGTCCTAAATGAATCTAAATAAAACTTAGTGCAGCTGCAATCATTAAACCGTTTACTGAATAAAACAGTACAATCTTCTGTGATCATGTATTCATACATTATACAAAAAACTGAGCATATATAAGTGTTATTAGCAGCTTTGTGATGACAAATTGCACATCATTCAGTGGTCCTATAATACAGTGACAAGTGATGGGACAGTAGGTACTCAACATAGGACCAACAGCACATCTAAGTTCTGTAGCCAGACACTTGCTGAAATGCATTTAATTACTTAAGTATAACAAATACCCTAAATATGTCAAATAGCCAAATATAAACACTTCAGTATAAATAAAACACTGTGTCATGCATTTATATTATGTATAGATGCATAAAATATCTAGACAACACAAATAAAAAAACTCCTATGAAATAAGGTTCATACAAATAGTAAACATGACACAATTATGACTAATCTGAGGAACCAAAATACGTAATTCACATAGGTCAGCTATTGCATTGGAAATATAAAAGGTAGGACTGATGCGAGTGAGTTCTCTGTACAGCGCTGCAGAATTAGTGGTGCTATATAAATAGCTGCTGATGATGATGATGATGATATTAGACCATAAAGCGCAAAATTTCCAATAAAAGACAAGCGTGCAGAATTTCAATCACGAACAGGGACTCAAACTCCAAAAAAAGACTGAATTTTACCAAATGGATCAATAAAGCTTTCATTTGATCCCACTTCTACAAGTAAAGATCTGCTAATGAAACTTTGAATAATTCCGTGACGGGCAAGTCTATGGCAAAGGCGGAAGGATCACAAAGAGGAAGTAGAGTAAATTTATACTTTGTCTAATTGTTCATATGTTATGGTATATAGACAGTAAATATGATCTAGATGAACCACATTAGGAACAATACAAAAAGAACAAAGGCTCCTTATTCTTATAATCAAATTCAAAAGAAAACATTAACTTTGTATTACTTCAGGTCTCTAGTTTTGCACCCTAAAACTGTATGGTGTAGGACTCAGAATTGAAGCTTCACAAAGAGATTGAGTTATTAATAGTATAAGGATTTAACCTAATCACAAAATCAAAACCTCATTGTCAACTAAGCAGAAAAGCAATGTACCAACAGAAATAGAGATACAGCATATAAATATGACAATAAATGTTACTAAGTAAAAGCAACACGAAGAATCTGCCCACACGTGCTCATTATCTTATTGCTGATCTTGCTGACTAATCTCCCACACTCTACGTCATCTGGTATTTCTGGATAACACAAAACTCAATGACCTTATATAAAGTTGAATAATATTTTTCAGCGATCAAATGAACATACTTATCCATCTGAAAGGCTAATGTATAATATCCACTGTATGTGGACCGGTTTCATCCAATATGCACTAGCCCTTGAAATATAACCCTATTCATGAAATGTCCACTTACTTTTTGGCCTTTTTTAGGCTGATAACAAAATGACATCTATGAATCAGCTCTGTGCCACAAGGTTTGGTTAGTAAACATTATGCTTTGTTTTAACTTTGCTATTAGTGTATGAATTACGGGCCCAATGCAGAGTTGAACTGTCAGGAACTGTATCTTTTGCATCTGCTGGAGGTGGTTCAAATACACACTGATGGCGATGACAGTCACCAACACTAACTAGCTAGCCGCTCCTGATTGTCTGATTGTGAATTCACCTCTGAAGCTGACAGGTGCTTTCTTCATTGATCATACATAATATAGAACGGCCGCGAGACATTACGCTGCATTTTTTTTTCTAGTGAAAGTAATGCTCACTTTTGCTCGCGCCCCACAGAGGTGCGAGCAAACGTAAGCGTTACTTATTACCACATAAACGGTAATAAAGTGTGGCCGCGATGTTCTCAGGAACATTGCGGTCAATTGAATCTGCCCCATTATATGGGTGTAAATATGCATTTTTGAGTGTAAATTATGTCCAACATGAGTCCAACTCCGCATCAGGTCACAAGTTAATGTTATATTTCCATAATATTTAATTTTTAGAGAAATACCCTGCGACTCATATCTGCACCTTTTCCATCAACCTTGTATGTCCTAGTTCTACTTCTATTTAAGATTTGTTTTACTGTATGAATTTCTTTGTTTTGCAGACTGAAGAGTATGTGCTGTCTTATAAATAAATGATGATGAAATAGTTAATGACTAAAGTTGGGTACAGATCACACGATAAGCAAACATTTGGTCTGATATTGCAAGAGAGTGTACTCTCTCACCATCATGTTTTATTATACCAAAACACATCGCATCTGTTGATTTGGTTTTATAAACTTCCTAAGAATCGCAATCAACGATGGCACGATGTTGAGCGAAGGGGGAAGTGTGTATGTACTCACGACCAGCAGTGTAGGCAGATATCTGTAGAGTGTGTGTAGTCACAGCAGATAAGATCACAGATCGGAAGGTAGATTGTGTAGGTGTGTACACATGAACCAACATGCTCATTGGGACTTTCAGTCGTTGGTAAAATCGTTACAGAAATTGCATAAGTGTGCACCCAGCTTAAGGCTAGGAATCTTTGCATGAGATTTAAGCTCTCCAAAGGAAGGGTCCTCCGTGACTAATGTTTTTATTGTTAATTTGTCAGGTTCCTGTGGTTACCCTGTGCAGTACATTAGAATATGTTGTCATTATATATATAAAATTATAACATTAATAAGTCAAAGCAAAACATAGGTTTGATGTAGAAAGGCACGTAACCTTGAAGTGCAATAACCAGTATAAAAGCAGAAGTAGATTTTAAATTTCTTCTTTTTTTTTAAACACATTTTGTTAAGAGTTTTTCAGAGCCCAGCACTCTGGGGGTATAGTGGGATACAGTACAAAGGAGGGACGGGGATTCCAAACTGAATAACATCATGAAACCTAATTTTATAATAGTCTGTTCATTGTTAAAATAATCCTGCATAACCTTTGCCTACCGTTTACCAATATTCTGTATATCAATTCTGTTGCATACACAGTTTTAGCTCCTAGAATGGCTGGACAGGCATCTTGATTTGCCTCTCAGAGTTTCATTTATGATTAATATCATACTTGGCAACTCTCCTGGAATGTCCGGGAGACTCACGAAATTCGGGTCGGTCTCACGGACTCCCGGGAGAGCTGGCAAATCTCCCGCATCCCGCAATTGCGGAGCTAAAATGAAGCGATTCGCGGTGAATTGCGTCATTTTCGTCCCACACAACCACCCCCCCCCCCCCCGTGACAAAACGGCATATGTCACGTGGGGGGGGAGGGGGGGCAAAATGATGCGATTCACCGTGCCCCGCCCCCTCCCGCCCTCTAGGCACGCCCCTCTCCCGGATACAGCTTGCCAAAGGTAGTATGGTTAATGTGTTATGTTTAGCTACAATAGTACCCACGTGGGCAAAATACAGTACTCCCTCTCTTTATACCACAAGGCCAAAACTTGCATTATAGAGAGCTTGGTCTTAAAAAGTGGGGGATATTTAATGGAGGGTGGTGTTAAAAGGGGGACTTGTTATATTGATGGTACATTGTAATATCAATTTTGTTATCATAGACTAATAGGTGCCAGATAAGTAGTGTATTTATAGCAATATGTAGGCAGTCTCCACCAGTAAAGCTTTATTCACTCTTGTGTTCTTCAGATTTTGTTACATTTGTTGTGCTGTATATTTATGTTATACATACAACAAGCAGCATTTTACTCACACAGTACATTTCACATAGCAACAAATTGGACTATTTTATTTTTTATGAGTGGGTGTATCACTATCTCTATGGAAACATTTTGATAATATACAGATGAGGCTTTAATCGCAGAATAAGAGTCAAACGAGGACATTCTGCTGGAAAATGCAGAAAAAACAAATGCAAAGTGATGGATGTTAAAGAATATTAATGACATAAGAGATCTTGGCTATACAATAAAATAGAAGAGCCAGAAAACAATTTGCTTTAACACCAGTTGGTAAACATTTAGATTCAATACAAAGTCGGTATACATGCTAAGAATAAACAAATGCATGCAATAAGTGAAATATTTCTGAATTATTAAGACATATAGCCGATGTAAGAAATGATCAACAGATGTCTAACTCACTTCTCCATTTTGACAATGGTTTCCATACAATAGTATTTATAACATATAATATAAATTGCTAAACTTGCTTAAATAACTGAATATATCATTAACACTGAAGATCACACATAAATCTATATATGTCAAGCTAAAATAAATATTAAAGGTATATTTAAGAGATACAGTGTGCTCCTTCTTGCTGTAAGAATAGTTTACTTTGTTATTAATATTGTGTAAAATAGCATATAACACAGTATATATCAGTAATATAATAGTTTACTGGTGCTGTATACTCAACATCTAAAAATGACATCTGATACATAAAGATTAGAAAAAAGAAAAATACTTTGAATCAAGCTTATGTCATCTATTGCTGATTGAGAACCCCAATCAATAAAATTATCTCCAGTAAAATTCAAATAATTTATATTATGCTAGCAAATAAAATGCAGTTATCTGGCTGATAACATCAATACCACTCTGACAGGCTGCAAGACTGGAGGAGGGGCAGAGGCTGCATTCACAGCTTGTATCAGTGGAAGAAGACTGAACGTATGCAAAGTGTTCTCAACCAATGGAGATGTAGAGCTCTATCCTCCTTACTTCTCATTGGTTAAATACCTATTGTAATTTAAATCATTGTCATACACATCCAATAACTTCAGAGAACATATAACTCAGGTTGTCAGTTTTTAGAAAACAAACACATGGTAAATAAACACCACACAACTAGCTGTTGATACAACACAAAACAGATTTCTATGTATTAAAAACTATAAGTACTTCAAAAAAGACTTGTTTATAAATACAGTATATGACAATATTCTGAAAAATGAATAGTACTTTTCCCACAAAAAACTGTGCAGTGCCCTTTCAGACCAATTCAGCTTTTCATGGATAAAGACTAAAGCAATCTAATATGAGGAGAAACAAGTCCTAGCTGTGAGATTAAATTCTGGATTTTGTCCTGTAAATCACATGATCCATCACCAACCCTCCCAAAGCGCTTTATTACTTTGCTTGTATTTACCAACAAGATGAGTAAACACTCGTAGACATAAAACTGAATGAATGATGTAATGCAACAGGGGTTTTTCTCAGATCTGAGAAGCTGGGGATACAGAAATTCTTTGGGGACTTAATAATTGTGGCATTCCAAATATATATAGTTAACTTTTTTAATTTATATAGAACTATACAGTTATGCAAACAGATACGGACCAATATAAGCGGTACACAAAATTCCAGGATACAAATTGTACACAGCTTTGATGTATCATTTGTACGGTGCTCACAGAGTCAACATACTATGCACATCAAACAATATTACAAATTAGGACTTGAACTAATGAAAATTTTTAGAATTCACAATTCAAATGACAAAGACAAACCCTACATAAGCGTGATATTTTGATGTAAGGAAATGACAAACACCATCAGATAGGAAATGCAAACACACCTATAGGTAGTTTCAGTCTGATCCATTGAATAGCAATGGTGTCATTTAAAATAACCAAGGAGCTGTTTGTAAGCTACATCAAAGGTGGTCTACAAATACTCCATCCACCAGACATTCCAGCCTGTAGGTGGCGTATTACAGTTGTGACATTTTTCTCTTTTAACTGAACTACTGTCTCTAGGTCTAAGTCCCACTATGCATTTAATACAGGTATAAATGTATACATTAGGGTCCTGCAGAAATGTACTGATTTAAAAGTTTAGATCTTGCTATGTCTATTGTAAGGAAGCACTGGTTATCCACACATACAAACACACACACTAATATATATATATATATATCATCATCATCATCATTTATTTATATAGCGCCAACATATTCCGTAGCGCTTTACAATATATATATACATATACATATACACACACTTTATGTAATAACCAATGCTTTTTAAAGTATATTAAAGTGCTGTACCTTCAAAACTGCAACTTTTAAACTAAGTCACAACACACATTGCATTATTAATGCGGACAAGATAAGTCTTCACACACTTTAAATATTTTAATGGAAAAGTAACTTATACAGGCTTAGGAAATCGAGGGCGTCTATCTCTGGTTTCCCAGCAATTGTGGTACTACAAGTCCAAACATGCCCTGCCTGTAGTTCAACAGCTGGAGAGTCAATAGTTGCTTAAGCCTGTGGACAATATTGCTGGATAACTTTCCTTCATTGGTAAATTGAATCCTAGCAACAAAATGGCATTAGCATGATCCTGATTTCATGAAAAACCCACCAAATAACAATGAGCCACCAGAAAACGAAGGCTGACATGGGTTATCCAATTTGTTACATCTCCTTACATTACATGGGGGTTCATTCTGCAAATAGATAAAACTTCTAGACAAATACAAGTATAACACTAAAACAAAACATTAAAATAAAGTAACTTTTCTTGGCATGTAAAAGAATATCATCTGTTTAACAGTGTTGGATGCATTGTGATGATTACATTCTTCAGTGTTTTATGAGAAAGTAATAGCAGTGATTCAGAGTGAAATAGCAGTTGTGTGCCTCAATTTCTCCAATGTGCCCCCTGGATCCAGACATTTGCAGTGTCTTTCCAGATAGCTGGAGGCTTCAGATTCTTTGGGGTTTTGCTGTAGGAGGAGCTATGCCTTCACCTGAGTGACATCTGGCAAAACTCTGTGCCAGACAGTACGTGCCGCACAGAACCTTCCTTCATCTAAAGTCTCTTCCGTCTGTCTGCCTAAAGGCATACATTTCTTGTGCTCACAAGGAAAGCTCTCCTGTTTGTTTTCCCACAAGTCTTCCCAGAGGTTAATTGGAACTATTGACAGGGGAGACGGAGAGAACTGTCATCCTTGCCACTCTCACACCAAATGTATATGAATGCAACCAATTTCCATTCCAGGTCTAGACTAGGACTGCAAAATGCACTGAACACACCTACACCTTATGGATTGTACAATGTGAGGTGACTCTGAGAAACCACCCACTGTTTACAAATAACGAGAACCAATGACAACCCAACAGTTGATGCACAGAAAGTGGTCGTCACCTTTAGTCACAAATTGATGGACATTAGGAAACTGACATGTAAAACTCATGCCACCCAGTCCCTGCAGGATACGGAACCCAAACTTACAGCCAATGCGTTATTGGAAGCATAAACCCCATGAACTAGCAAGAGGCATTAAAATACAGCTAAATCCCCAACCCGATGTCTGTGTGTGCACAGCAGAGTCAGATTTGGCAGGGAGCACACAATAAGTGATCCACAGCCAAATGGAAGAGAGTCAGAACACTGCAGAAAGACAGGGATAAAGCAGACGAGAGCCTTCCTGGAATGCTAGGGTATGATGGTGGGAGCTTACCAACAAACACTCGCACAAGTTCCCAAGACTTCCACATACATGTGCATCACATACATCAGTCATTCAGCCTCAGATAAATCATTTTTATTAACGAAGCCCCGAAACAATCTCTCGTCACCCCCTCTGCGCTTAAAATGCAGCTCAGTACAGACGGTCGCTTGGCAGAAATGCATGTTACAGCAGACACAAAAATGTACAAATTTCCCTTCCCTTCACAAGTTGGGGATTTTCCCCCCAGCCCCATGCCCCGTGTGAGTGGGCAGGGGGTGTCAGTGAGACAAACCACAAAACATTACAGACTGAAAGAAGAATGAGAGTGGGTAGATCCTAGTTGCAGGGATGATGAACCGAATTAGGAAGATTCACTGTCAAGAGGAATTCAATGCCCAAATCAACACATTCCCCTCTAAAGTTTAACTCTTCTGCCTGGCACAAGATCCCCAAGCAGCCATCTGATAGATGCCCAGCATTACAGTTCCATGTTGGTGACCTAACGGATCCAGATCACAGCTGAGCTCTGGGCAGAGGGAAACTTTTTTATTGATTGCTAGTGCTATCATTGTCTTATAGCCCAGGGAAGCATATGCGTAAAAGCGGCACATTGGGGACGTCGCTATAAAAAGCTAACTATAAGATTATTCTGTTACCTTATGTATCGCTGAAATGGGGGGGTATGGACAGCAGGTCGCTCGACGTGCGCAGCTACTCCAGTAAATCCCTGCCAGCATGAAATCTATGAGAGGCAATGGAAGGGGCCTCCCAATCCCTGTCTGCTCAAGCCACAACCTCCGAATCTCTCCACGCCTCCAGTGTACGATTGGCTTAGTGTCTGAGCTAAGTAACACAAACTACTGCAGCCGAGGCCCCACCCAGAGAATTCTCTGTTCCTTGTACTGAGCAATCTGAGAATGGGAGAGTTAAAGACAGGTCTGTAGCACAGCATTTTACAGGGTTACCCTGAACATTAGATTCTCCATAAAACTGTCCTTGGGGAGGTCTCATAAAATTTTATACAAAGATTTCAGGTTCAGTGTGCCTCTCCTGTGATACATGCTAGGTTGGTGGTGACATGCATGATGTTTTTTGTGCCTGTGTAAGATATAAGATTGTAAGGGGGGAATTCAATTGGCCACGTTACTGCAGTAAGTAACGCGGTATTACGGTAATAGTGCACGTAATTACCGTTAATACGGTTATTTCAACGGCTTTTTTTGCGAACAGAAAGCAGGGTTAAAATGACCATATTAATGGTAATAGGTTTAGCGCAGGATGCGTTGCGCCCTGGCCGGTCGCCCCTGTCGCACAGCCCTAGTTACGGCCCTGAGCGCAGCATTGAATTCCCCCCTAAGGTGTAGATTCGATTGGCCGCGTTGCAAAGCGAGCCCCACACTATTAACGTAATTACAACAATAGATGCGCATTATTACCATTAGTATGGTAATTCCAACGCTGATTTTTGCTCGCAGCGCTGTGAGCCACGGGCAAAAATCTGCGTTAAAGTCACTGTACTAACGGTAATAATGGATGCTCACGTTGTTCTAAAGAACAGCTCAGGGAACTGAATCTGCTTCTATGGGGGGAATTCAATTGGGCCTGCGCCTCATTACTGTTATTATGGTATTAATGCGCCTTATTACTGTTATTACGGTAGATTCAATGCTGGGTTAAAACTACCGTAATAACGGTAATAGTTTTAACGCCGCACAAATTCGGGGAGAATTGAATTCCCCCCTATGAGTCAATTGCAAATTAAGGGGCTCAATTATGTATGTCATAAAACAAGCACATTTACTTGTTTATTTTGAGTTGAACATATCTTATGATACTTGCAATTTAAATAAACGTATAAATGGGGGAGATACAGCTGCTGGTGATGTGGCATGCGGACATCGCGCTGAACACATTACCTCAATGAAGTACATTGCTACCAGGGGCAGACCTAGACTTTTTTAGGGGGGATTTCCACTCATTTTTACTCATACAAAATGAGTGGAGATTTCTGTCAAATCTCTGCCGCAAGGTGTCTCGTGGACGTTCCAGAGACATCTGGCTTCTAATTGAATCTTCCCCAATAAATTATTTTGCAGCAATCACTGGCAGACCCAGAGGGGGGCGATAGCGGCAATCTTCCCACCCTAGCAGCAATCTTCATCCCATTAAACTGCAGTGGAGTGGTCCGATCATCAGGGAAAGGGGGCGTGATCAACCGAGACCAACCAATCACAATGAATGATGGGCATGGTTATGCAAAATCATCCCCCCTAAGTCTAGGTCTGCCCCTGGTAGCAATGTACTTCATTGAGGTTATGCCCAATGTGTAAGCATTACTAGCCAATACAGAATGGCTTTCCCACGCTCTGACCATTAAGAGTAAAGCTGATCTGTATTGATTAGTAACAGATAGGCCACATGACCTTTCATTCACATCACAAGGAGCAAGTCTTCATTGATACATTTTCTATTTTTTCCCCCAAGATTGAAAGCAGGAAGAAAGAATTGGATTTAGGTGACTAATAAATTGGTAAAAAAGGGGTGTTTATTTTAATAAAAAAAAAACATTTTTTTGCTTGTGCACTACAAGTCCCAACAAGCACTGGATGCCAGGGCATACTTGTAGTTCTACAAGTACCAGCATACCCAGTTTAGGTCTGCCAGAGACTGGTGGGACCAGTAGTACACCAGGAACAAATGCTGAAATCTATTTTTTAACTGTTTATTACCCAACACTCACAGGCTGGGGGTGCATTTTTGTGGTGGGTCTGATTCCTCTATGGCAGTGGTTCACAAACTGTGTGCCGCAGCTTCCTGGGGTGCCGTAGCTGTTTCACTGGGGTGTCACAGCTAGGGCCGGTGGTAAGCAAGGCGGGTGCAACTTGGTAATTATTTTGGCTTGGGGGTGTCTTGAAAACATTATGGATACCCTAAGGGTGCCTCGAACTGAGAAAGTTTGGGATCCACTGCTCTACGGAATTCAGTCCATGCTGGACAGGGCAGGGCAGGGCTGGTTGACATTATGACAGGGGGACCCAACGCTGTGGGTTTCCCTGGTATATTGTCACCCTTGGAAAGTGTCCTCATACTGAGAGGGGTGCAGTGTGGCTATTTGGGAGTGAGGTTACAATGGAGGATGCATGGCAGAGGAGTCCCTGGATGACAGCATAGTTGCACCTCACAAAAGGAGAGTCCCTGAATTTTGGGATGTAGGTCTTGGAGGTGACCGTCTGCATGCCTGCAAATCGGATGAGCTGAGAAACGTGTGAGAATCCTGTGTGTGCCTGTGGAACTACTGCTCCCAGCAGCTGGTGTGTAATCTGCCAAAATTGATAATGCTGTAATTAAGAGAATGCAGGAGGATTGAGGAGACTGTAGTAAAGTATTAATCTTACACCTTGTAAAGAATTGTGCTGGAGTTGTTTGTGGTTTGAGAGCGTATATATGTAATTGCAACCGTTATGATTATTCTGCTTAAGGAAAAGGAGTTAAATAAAGGTTTCTTCATGTTTGAACTGAGATGACCTGGCGCCCAACTTTAATATTCATGCCACGCCATGCTACTACACTAGTGTCCGGCCACATGTAGGACCAGGGCCGGACTGGCCATCTGGCACTTCTGGCAAATGCCAGAAGGGCCGATGGCACCGTGGGCCGGTCCGGCTACCTGCGATCACCAATTAAATAAAATAAAATAAAAATGTTCTAGTCGCGGTGGAGCCGTCATGACGTCACACGTCATGACAGCTCTGTGCGCCGGCCCGCGCTTCAGGTTTGCGGCCGCGCGATGTAACGTCAGAACGTTATGCGTGGCTGCGTAGGACTGGCTTTAGAGGGCGCACAGATTCCCGGAGGCTGCAGAGGTTGCTGAGGTAAGTATATATTTTTTTCACAGTGAAAATGGGTGCAGGGGGGGGGAAGAGGACCCGATAATGTCTGCAAGGGGGGGGGGAGAGGACCCAATAATGTGTGCAAGGGGGAGGAAGAAGACCCGATAATGTGTGCAAGGGGGGGGGGAAGAAGACCCGATAATGTGTAAAGGGGGGGGGGGAGAGGGGCTGAAAATGTCTGAAGGGGGGGAGAGAGGGGCTGAAAATTACTGAAGGGTGGAGGGGGCTGAAAATATCTGAAGGGGGAGGGGCTGAAAATGTCTGCAGGGGGTGGGAGAGGGTCTGAAAAAGCCTACAGGGTTAATAAAATGACTTGGGTGGTATTTATAAAATAGAGCAGTTTTGGGGGGCATGATATCTTTTTTGTGTGGCAGTTACATGGCTGCTCTCTGGTCTCAACTATCACTATTATATTATATACCAGTGAGATGGGGCTGGTAGAGGTTAATATTTTATTGACCACAAATGTTCAGATATTACTTATATATGCCTGTACAATGGGGTAGTGTTATCTGGCAATAATGGAGTGGTTTTTTTTTAAATTAAAGAGCTTAATCATTCTGGGTTTGTTAACATTTTGTAATATAATACATTTTTTGCATTTTCAGTACAGGACTCCAAATTTCCCAAAGCCAGCGAGAAGACAAAGCAGCAAGAGAGAAGAGCAAGAACAGGTAAGAGACAACGGCGTAATCAATCTAAATTTGAATGCTGGAGAATATATCTGAATATTTATATTTAGGAGTATTCCTATACATTTGGGGGGGAGGCGCTGTTGGTGTATTTGCCTACGGTGACCGGAACCCTTAATCAGGCCCTGGGTTAACTGTAGTCATTTTATGTTGTCTCACGCAGTCAGAACAGTACGCTTTTGTAAATGAAGCAAACTGCTTGGTACTTGTTAATCTGTGACTGTGCTCAAAACATTATCAGAATAGGTTTGGTTAGTTCGTGTCCAACTACATGTATCTGACAGTTCTTTTGATTGCTTTTCAAATGTGTTACCCATTTATGCTGAGGATGGTTGTTTTTTTCTTTTTACTTTTCTTGTGTCCCATTGATATGTCCGTATTAATCTCTACAATGAAATTTCATTTTATTATCCGTTATTTTATGATTTTGTTGTGACTGTGTACTCATTTATAATATTAAATGAATTTAATGTTTTGTACGTATCCCTGAATGTCTAATTGGCCATCTGTATGTATATGTTTTTTTTTATAATCTATTATATGTTTTTTATTAATCATCTTCAGTGCAGTTTGCTTCACCTTTTTTGTTCTATGTGTTGCAAATTCAGATACTCTGGATTATTTGGATATATATTTTTTTAGCTATTGTCTTCACTTATCAGCCAGTTTTATTTGGTAAACTCGATTTCTAAATATTTTGTGTACATTTTTCTGGTTGGATCTGTTTCACTTCTGGTTTCTCTGGCGGATGGCTAAATTGAACAGATGCAATTTTTAAATGGATGGGCTGACCGAATGGATTAGAGTGTTAAAATGGACACATTAAACATTGTATTTTAAATATATATATATATATATATATATATATATATATATATATATATATATATATATATATATATATATATATACGTATATAATTAATTTATTTTAAAACATTAGAGTTCTGTGCATTTTTACAGTGCTCTAGGTGATTTGCACAACAAGGGAATTGATCAGGGTGGGCAGAAGACAAAGTGTGATACACAAGTTTGTGCTGATGCTTCATGTTGGACTGCACCAGCAACACCACTTCAGGCTGCAACAATATAGTGCATGGAGCCGACAGCAGGTGGGCCTGTGTGTTTTAAATGCCAGGGCTGATTTTTAGCCCCAGTCCGGCCCTGTGTAGGACTGTATTCAGGAGTGGGTCGTCTGGTATTGTTTGCACGTACCCACCAGCTCCCTGTTGGAGCTTAGGCCACCAGGGGCATCCTTCACAAAATGATAGTGTAAAATATGTGAAATGTTACAATTTACAGTTACAGTTACAACTGACTGTTTTTTCATGTAGCACACAAATACTTGATAGCTTATTTGTACACTGAAATTTAAAGTTGATATTTGTGTGCTACATGAAAAAAACTGTCAGTATTTAACTTATGTGCAAAACAGAAAACTAATTTGCACCCCTTGCATTGTAACATGGTTTTGTCCAGGAGACTGAAATAAGAAGTTTCTCAAGTTAAGATCCTTAATGAATTAGGCCCTTTGTTCTCAATTGTAAAGTGCTACAGAGTACCTTGGTGCTATATAAATAAATGTTAAAAATAATGACAATAACAATTTTAAAAAAGAGTCAAATCCAAGAAAGAGTGGCATCTGAGGATGTTAAATGAGTTTGATTGCAAATGATTATATTACTAATTGTACAAGTCTAGGCAGGTGAGTAAATTATATATTTCACTTGCACTGGGAGTGAACAGCCTTACAGTCTTATTGCCACATACCACCTAGAATCCAACACAGCAGCAATTCAGTCCAGAAATTTTTCAAGCTACGGGTTTGAAAAAGTGTAGATGTTGCCTATAACAACCAATCAAATTCTAGTTGTCATTTTAGTACATTCTACAAAATGGCAGCTAGACTCTGATTAGTTGCTATAGGCAACATCTCCACTTTTTCAAACCTGCATTTTGAAAATTTACCCCCAGAAACATGTTCCCACTCCTCACTGCTTGTCTTATGCCCGCTATTCTCTCCTCTTCCATGATAGGTCTGTTCTCACGGCCATCACACAGATTGTAAAAAACTGTGTCCCCACCTCTTTAAGGCTCAGTTTTCTGTGTTTGGCGTCTGAATCCCATTATGTGCACCGATTGCTCCCCCCACTCACACCTGTGCGCCTATATTTCACCGAGTTCCTCTAAAACAGGAGACAATTTGCAGCCCTGGCTTAATAGCCCATCACTCTCTACCCACCACTTTTACCCTATCTCCCTTCTTTAGCTCTTCATTTTCTTCCTAATCCATATTGCTCCCCCACACCATTTCCAGTTATAATACCAGCCCCTGCACCTCTTCTATCCATACTGCTTCCACTCCACCAACCTACAAATATGCCTCCACTAGCTAAATAATACACCTCCACCACATTTTATCACCTCTATGCCAGTCATATCCAATAATACCCCCACCCCCATCTCTACAGTGCACCTGTTGGCCTAAATCCCTACACTCTCATATCTAGTCCCCATGGGAACCAGGGATTACACTTATACAGGGTTAACCTTAAGGTAACTGTACTACTCCAATGATCATTCCAGTGGTCAGACTATGAGATTTGTTACACCTATCCAGTGATGAGAACTGTGCCAATCTAGTGATCTATAAATGCTGAGGTAGCCTGGGACCTGGATCAGGTCTTTGCTTTGCACCTGGTAGCTCTTGCTATATACCATCAGGGGTAAACAAAAATTCAAACGTATGTGTGTAATTGTTTTCCCTGCACATAAAAGTGCATGTGCAGAAACCTGCACACTTTATACAAGAAAGCACATTTTAGGTGTATTGGGAGCATTGTATTAAAACTATCAAAGCACACAAAGTGACACAATTAAAATACAAATTAGGATGACCAAGCAGCATTTTAGGAGAACAGAAAGGTTTAGATTAATGAAAGGGGTAGTTCTAAAACAAGCCTTTGAAGTAACATTTCTATTCTTTCCCACCATACAGGTTTCCTGCTGGACCTGTGAACCAGCAAAACATCACAAACAGCGTTCATCCGTAATAATGAGGGCATGCTCTGTTATTGGGGCATCACTGGAGGGCAGATAACATTGTTTATATAGTAAACCTAATTCCTCCCAAACCTACATGTTTAGTATTAGGATAGAATGGCTGAGGACAGCTAGGTATAGTGTGTAATATGTTTGGTGATGTTTGTAGGGCTGATAGCGTTGAGATTGAATGACTCCATATACTGGAAATTAGTTATATTAGAGAAAGGAGGAGGCAGGGGTAAAGGTAAGAAAGTGGATGTCAAAGTGGGGAGGGTCAAAGGGGTGCCTGGAGTCTAGCATGGTAAGGGGAGAAGACTTGGTTGTCCTCTGGAGTAGATGGTTGCACTTCAGCCAGATAAATCACACAAGTCCAATGCTTTAGGTTCAATAGCCTCAGCAAGTTTTATTCACCAGTTTGTAAACAAAACAAACATAAACAAATCTTGCCATCTAACTAACTAATACAGAGGTAGTCCCTCACTTAAACCAAACAATGTGACTTACAGACCAAATTTGCAGTTTCTCTCAGGAGTCATCTGATATCCGCCCCAGACAGCGAGAGACTCACAGAACTGCCCAACAGTCTTTTAACAGCAACTTGCAGGTGCAACTCCTGATTAGTCTGCTGTGAGACTAGCTGACCAGAAGACCTGGACTGGGCCTCATGTATGGAGCCCATCCTTCTCTCTCCATACATAACACCAGGGACTCTTACTATGTTTTGCTATAGCTGAGAAACACTTTGGGAAGCTTTTCCTCAGACACAAACAATCTCCCTGGTGTTTTCAAATACAAATGACAGGAATCTAGGACTTAGATACCTGCCATTCACTTCTTTCCCTGTGCTTCTGTCACAATATACATATATTTTGTATAATGTTTAAGTGACCGTATGAGTGCTGTTCATGAAAAGTTGAGCTGATTTCAAAGAAAAAGGTACAATATCCCCATACTTAACTGAAAGATGTCCCACAGTTATTGAAAATGCTGGTCATGTATTCCATTGTATGCATGTGCCAAGACAGAGAGCTTATAGACGAGACAGACGGAGTGCCTAGAGATTTACAGTCTACTGCAATTTGGCAATTTGCAGCTTTTAAAATGTGGATTATAAGTTTGCTAGTATGGCGATCCCATTCGTGTAGGAAGGGGAAGAAGAATGTGTTTTGGATGATTTGGAATTTCAGCGTGAGTGACTTCCAAAATGGTCTAATCATTGGGCATTGCCACCAATGAAGTAAAAGAAACCATTTTGAGAGCATTCACTCCAACAGAGTTTCAGTCTTTCTGGAATGCAGTTCCATTGTATATTGACCTTATGGATAAGTTGCTTCCGATTGTTTTTACATTCATCTGCCTCTAAGTATATTCCAAAGTCCGTTCCTCTTTAGAAAGTTTTGGTAGGAGGTTTGGTAAGAAGGGTATATACGGTAGAGTTGAGGTCCTTAGAGGTAGAGTGCATAAGAAATAGTGTGTGTGTCCTCGAGGACAGTGTATTTGAAGAAATTGAAATAAGTGGTCTCTGAAAAGGTATAATATAGGTTGTTAGGGATGTGTCATTAGTAGAAAATCCCTAGATCTGGCAAAAATGGGAGTTATCAGAATTAGGGATTTTTCCTATTTTATCAAAGCTTCCTGATAAAGACTATTGCTGGCAATCTCTGGAAGTAGACTTTACCAGGGACCTTTTCAAACAAAAAAGTATTCTTCAAACTTTTCAAAAGCAGAGAAGTGCCTAAATACGAACAGTAATTTCATTAAGGAACCTGATATTTGTTGTGGTCCATATCAGGAAGTCTGATGGTGAAGCCCAGGGGCAACAGGATTTTTCCATTTGGAAACAATAGGCAGACGGAGCTAATGTAAAGTATTTGTTATAGTGTCCCAAGTAAAGACTGAGAAAGAGATCACTGGATGGTCCTTGATATGAAGAAACCACATTCATGTATCTATCTTACTGTCTACCCATATTGTAGTGCACACAGGGGAATGCCAGAAATGTATTGAGAGATTTGTGAGGCCCAGTGCTCTCTAAGGCTCGGGAGACACAAGGCAGAGGAGTTTTAAAAGTGTGATTTGGGACGTTTCTAGGCAATGTCTGAAGTAAAATGAAAGCTGTGGATATATGTTCATTTTTATTGCAGAGATGCATCCCACCCAGGAGATAAGCAAATGGTTCCACTTCTTAAAGTCAAGTTTAATATTGTCAGTCAGGGGTGGGTCATTTAATTGGCTATATCAGTTTATTGAGAGCACTCTAAAAAATGTAATTCTTTATTTTATAGTTTTGCCATTTGAAGCCAAGATTATTCTCTAACAAGGCATTAGTTGGAGGAGGAATATTAAGATCCAAAATTTAACAGTGTTGATTTTGTAACGCGAGATATCCAGTGAGGAGGTCAGTGGTTTTGTTGTAGTCCTTTAGATCAGGCAGCATATAGAGTAATTTTACTATCTGTAGCACCTGCTGTAATACTAGCGAAGTCAGGATTCGTGCAGGTCTATGTAGCCAAATGATTTATGACGAGGACAAATATTAAAGGGGAAAGGGGACATCCCTGCCTTGTGCTTTTGTTTAAAAACAATCCCCGGTGAGCAGGTAGCAAAGAACCACAACGTCTACCTTTATGCGGTAAGTTCAACTACCATAATGAATTATGTTGATGCAGAAAGCTAAGCCACTGGGCTGCCCATGGTGTATTAAGCGAAGTTGGTGTATTAAGCTAACCCTTACTGGTATGGATGTGTATATGTGTCTTTGGTGTTAGTTTTAAGATCCAAAAGCAGTGCAATATGATTTTTTTAGTATATGTACAGGTCTAAGTTTAGGGAGTGGGGGACACAGTGTACTGTGACAATTTAGTGGTTTGCAAAAGGGAATTAAATAGCAAAGGGATATAGTGTAATTTTGGGGTTTGCTGCTGTACACAGTCTCACCTATCATGAGGCAAACTAATTTCCCTTTCTCAGGCCGCTCTATGAGAGGATAGGAGATGGAAAGCAGGAAGTGGCAGGGCCGGATTAACCCGAGGTCTAACTGGGCTACAGCCCAGGGACCTCGGCATCTAGGGGGCCCTTGACAGTGCTCAGCAGCTTTATTGATTGGTGCGGGGGCGCCCTCGGCCCGGTCAATGCTGCTGAGCTCTGTCACTGTAGTCCTTCCGCGGCGCTCTGTAGTCTCCTTACTGAGGAGATCTCGTGAGTCTCACTCTCATGAGATCTCCTCAGTAAGGACTACAGTGACAGGAGACAGAAATAGGTAAGTGCTCAGGGCGGATCATGGGGGAGGGGGGGTTGGGGGGGCCTCACGGGGGAATGGAGGCCCCCTTAGCCCAGGGGCCTCTATTCCTTTAATCCGGCCCTGGGAAGTGGGTAATATATTTATGGAATATAAAGTCGAGACAGTAAACAATGACATTTGCACTGCGGTAAGCTGCAAAGATGGTGATACTGAAAGGTGGTGGGTAAGGGAGGCATAAATTCACACTTTACCCAAGGAAGCAGAAAGGCTAGAAACAATCCTTCTACAGACAGTGGCAAAGTAATTGCAAAGCCTGGGATTTAGCAGTGTGTGTAGGAGTGTTAATGGACACAATCTAATTTATTTGTGTTTAGTGGTATAGGCAGGGTTGCCGCCAGAAATTGTGCCCCCTCCTATCTCATCATTGACGCCCATCTCCCCGAGTCTGGTGGACTTAGAGGTTAGCATGGAGCCATGGCACCTGGAGCATGCTACACCCCCTCCAGTACTGATGTGTGCAAGGGGGAGGGTTGTTGCCAGAATATGGGAGCAACTTGAAGTGGAAAAAACAATAAACAATAGTTGTTTTCTGACAAATATCGGCTGAAAGAAAATACAATTTTCACTTACAGGTAGACCAGTGGTTGTGCTCGGCTCTTTGTGTCTCAAGCTGATTCTCGTTGTCCTGAAAGTTTTGGGGAGAGAGGGTAGAATAGTAGAGGATGTGGAGTAGTGAAGGTGGCTGGAAGGAGGTGAGTAAGATGGAAGGTAGAAACACAGCAGCGGGACTGACAAGACATTGAGGAAGATGATAAATAAAGGACAGCAATGGAGAGAACAGCAAAAGAGAGGTTAGGAAGAAAATTAGGAGGGCTAAAGGAGGAGGCTGCTGATCGACTGTGTTCTTCTCTCCTCACATAACATAGATCGTGAAGTATTTAATACATACAGCCTTCAAAATGGTCATATATTATTATTAATATTATTATTATTAATAATTAATTTTGAGGATGGAAAGACAGCCTGAAAACTACCTTAGCATAACCACATCCCACACCACTCATCCCAAAATGTCCCAACTTTAAAATAGCACCACATGCCCCCAGACCCCCCAAAATGCACCGACATGCCTTCAGTCTCCCATATACTTTCCCACATGCCCTGTACATGCCCATCAGACCTCTAAATATGCCAGCAAACCTCCACACATGCCCTTTACATGCCCATGAGACTTCCTCACATGCCACCCATACCTCTACACATCCCTTACATGCTGTCAGACCTTCCCACATGTCGTCAGATCTCACCATGTGTCTCTTACAAACCCATCAGACATTGCCACATGCCCTTTTCACACCCCTCATACCGCTCTACATGGCCATTAAATGCCCCTCAGACCTCCCCATATGCCAGACCCTCAAGCTCTACATGTACATGTCCACTTAAACTTACAAAGTCCTCCACGCTGTCAATAAGCTTGATTGCAGCCTGGCTTGCACAGCAGGAAGAGCACTTCATCTTCAGCAGCAGAGGGTAGAGAAGTGTGACGTCAGGTTACGCCATCAGTTGCCTGAGACAGGTGCATCTGTAACTGATGTGGTACGCTGTTCACTTTCAAGGTTAACCGTTTGCCCAAAAAAATTAGCAATGTAAACTTGAATGTGTTTGAACCAGCTTGCACATGCATGAACAGCTCAGTAATATGTGACCCAGCTCGATCATGGTCGACAACGGTCAACCTGATGGACTTTCTTGATTTTCTTTTTTTTTCATAGATCAAAAATTTGAGAAGTTCTGCAAATTTCTGGCTTTTCCAATTATTGCTTTACTTACTTCAAATGTAGGCTTTTATGATAAGGTCATCGAAAAGCTTTCTTGTGACAATTGTTATATGCAGATAATTTCTGTTTAAACGTCATGGTACTGTGGACCCGTGGACCACTACTCTTGTGTGACCTAAACCTTTCTGCAGGTCCTTGCAGCAATATGTGGGTTCTGCTTTGCATATCTGACCAGTTAATGAGCATTTGTATCACAGAAATCTCTTAGATAAATCTTGCCTTGACTTCAATAGTTTCCCTTTACTTTCATTTCTTAATTAGGTTTCTGATAGTGGAAATTTCGAGCTGGAAGCATTTAGATATTTTTTATAGCCTTCTCCTGCTTTATAACAGTCAATTATCTTTATTTTCAAGTCCTCAGTAAAATTCTTAGAAGACTTCAAATAGAGCACAGTGCACACCTGAAACAGCAATTACTTAACACCACTCACTGCTAGTAATATCTAGTGGAAAAAAATCACCTCAACATGTCCTTCAATGGCAAACTTGCAAAAAGGAATTCACAAAGATGTGGTATAAACTCCTACTAGAGTGTTTATTCCAGGAAGGGGCTAACAATTACAAGTAGGTGAATGGGAATTTAGCACTCATGGTATCAGGGACATACATTATAATTAATAAATAGAATTCAAAATTGCCATTGTAAATAGCAGCGGATACCTTGCGTGAATCGGTTGATTTTGCAAATCTGATACATATGTCATAAATTAAAACCATAGTAATTGTTATATTTTACACAGTTTCTTAACTAAAGATGGATAGATGGAATAGATAAGATATTAACTAAAATCTAAATATTTTTTAAGGTCAAAGGTCAGCCAAAGCTAAGGAAAAAATTAAAACACAAATAAAATCCTTACAAGTAAACTAATTCATAGGGTTTATAATCGATCATACTTTTATTTTATTTTTTATATATTACAGAATAATCCCATTATTTCTTATTAAACCTAGAGTATACTTCAAAAGGGCTAAAAAAATGTAAATGACTATGTAATGAAGATATTCAAAAAACTACACAATCATTTTTAGCAATAAATAAAAAGGGCGCCTTTCCGTTTTTGTCATGGTCATGTTGTTATTTGATCATTAAAGGTGGGAATATTCGGCATCCCAACAAAGGTATAATATTTCTATGTAGTGAATTACACACCTGTGAAGGTTCAAATGTTGTTTACTACCTCAAATGCCTGTGTAGCTTAGGTTATGTCTGCCAGACAAGTCAGAAAATCAAAACCCGCCTGGCTGAACATAAAAGCTGGAAAAAAAAAAAATACAATCCAGATAGTAATGAACACAGTCTTAAAATAGAACAACAAATTATGAGGCGCAACATTATATAACACAACTCCAAAGGCAAATGTTTAAGATTGTCTTGCATGGCGAGAGAGCAATTTAACTCCTTCAATGTTAGACATAATGGATCGATAAATTAGCTATTCTTTTTTCCTAAAGGCCTTAAGTTTAGACTGCAATTCATTTTTTTATCTAATCCTCTAATCCTTCTTTAGTTAAGTGTGACATAAGGGCTGGGAAAGTCACCAAAGGCAGATATGTATCTCACAGGTGTGGAAGTCAAATAATTGGATGAAGTAAACTGAATGAATTAATATTGTTTTACCATGTGATTGCGTTTAGTACGCCACGTGTAATGACGCAATCGAGTGGATTAATAACACACAAATTTTTAGTCGCACTTACACTTGTACATAATACACATTTATTAAGGTTCCGATCAACATTTATTTATTAGTAAAATGTATTAGAGATTATTTATACATAAATTATATTATATTAAAGGTATCTAAGGCTCAGGATATAGGAAATGTATCATGTTTAGTGTCCTTTTGATCTGCACATTACCATCAGGAATCCACTACTATCTGAATAGTGATCGCTTCCTTCGATTGCTTGTTATGGAAGATAAAGGATTAATGCTCAAAATTATATTGTGTTTGGAATGCAAATAGGTTGGTAAAAACTGAATTAGGTCAGTTCCCTTAGGCACAACATTTGCACAGCTGTTGGAGTGAGCTGGCCACACCTTATCAGAGGAATCATTTGAACTGATCTATGATTTGCATTATACTGGAATGACCTGAACCCAGGACCAATGAAGACCCATATGTGTTATGTGTGTACATAGTAACATCTTCAGTGATTTTTTTGTTACATAAGGCCCATTTCCAGGTCTTCTAAATTACCCTATTCAGCGCTGGCTAATCAGGAGTTGCACCTGCGTGCTGCTGGTAAAAGACTGCAAAGCAGCTCATTCTGTCTGTCGTTACCTGGGAGGAGGTCAGGTGGCTCCTTAGAGATACTGTAATTTATGATCTGTAAGTTCTGTTGTTTTGTATATGTGTGGGTCACTAAGTCCCTCACTTTAGAGAGTCTAACCCCAGGAGATGGTACCCCTAACCAAATCTTACTATGATTTTAATTTATTATATTTATTTTAAATTCACAAGATGGAGTGGATTCACTTTGGATATCCATCACCATTCTCTAGGACTTTTGCACAATGTTGGGCTAAATATCCATAACCTACCTGTTAGCACCTGATGTGGGCCTCACCATCAAAACATTGTGAGGCAGATTCAATTGACCGCGTTACTCTTGAAAGTAACATGGCCTGCACACTATTGCCATTACTTAGGTTAATATTGCGCATTATTACCGTGAGTACAGTAATTCCAATGTTGTTTTTTGCTCCCTGTGTGCCGCTCATGATTTCCTTTATACAAGCTTGTTAGAATAACCTACTGTCAGGCGCTGTCCTGCTTCTGCCGCTAAATGGGCGCCTGCCTCCCTGCAGAATCCACGTCCCACTGCTTAGGTACGCTTTGCCGTTCCATTCGCATGTGTACGCTGAGCTTAGCAACCGTCGCATAGCAATAGGACTCTGTTCCTGTTTGCCATCAGTACGCATGCGCAAGGCGCCACGGTCCATCGCCCTGCGACTAACCGGCGATTTGTTGCGGTTTTCTCGCAGATTGACGCACCTATCAGGGATCTCTCTCCTCTATTTAAGGAACTCACTGAGGCCATTTGCTTCCCAGAGTATTTGGTCTTCAGCCTTGCTCCAGCGTTTTGTTCCTGTGATATTGCTTATTGGATTCTGACCCCGGCTTGTTCCTGACTTCTCCTTTGGTTCCTGATTCTGAATTAAAGCGATTATTGGTACTGACCCGGCCTCCTGACCATTCTCCTGCTTCTGATTTGGCTAAATCTGTATCTCTGGTTCTGACCTGGCTAGCTGACTATTCTTCCATCCTGCATCCTAGTGGGCTATCACCGCTGCCTCAATTGTTACCTCGCCAGCTTACTGATACTGAGGGCCGCGAAGACCATACCTCCTTGCGGGGGTCCCTGGTGACTCCGTGCCTCAGTACTCAGTAGCGCCAACTGCTGGCAGGTATCACCTACTCCACCTTGTGGTTCTGACACCAACATTGTTTCAAAGTAGTTACATTCTGACAAGTTAGAAGTTTGTTGTTTACAAACAAAGGATTTAACCTGGGGGAGACTATCCAGGTATTTGTATTGACTTAATCTATTTATAATTGTCAAGGGCCTTTCAGAATTTGTAATGTCAAGCACATGGCACTCAGAAAATTAACAAGGACCATTTTAAGACATTAGTGGGTCCATGACAAAGAACACATTACTGGACTTCAGTTCCCTCTTGAAAAAGAAGAGAGAAAAATTGCAATTGAGTACTGAAAGTTTTCTTGAGAGCAATACAATTTTACTGGTATGGATTAAGTATTTTATTGCATATTCAGCATTTGAGGAGCAAGTCCATCGTTTAGAACTCAGGATAGAGCTGGGTTTATGGTTCGGCTTTCATTAGGAGTTTTGCTAAAACTCAAGTTTAAATTTAGGTGCTAATGTTAGGGCACTGTAAGGATTAGTATTTATTATTTTAGATTATATTTTTCTTTTTAAGGAACTTTTTAACTCTCCACTTCACTTAAAAAAGAGACCGTCATCTTTGATAAAGGGGTCTCTTGTCTTCCTAGGACACCAGGGGGCTGAGATCTCAGGACCATTTCAATCCAGACTCCATTAGTATAAACGGTAATAGTGGGCCCCTGTACTAAGGGGCCTAGGTCAATCAAACCTTTAAAAAAACAAAAACGTCCCTACTTGCAAACAGCTTCTCTACACAACAAGGTCACTTATTTTAACTATATGAAGGCTCAAGCACAACAGGTACTTGTTTGTACATCTGTAACATTAAAGCAGGTTACCTTTAGGTCAAGTGTGTTGAATGTCTCATTTCAATGCCTGTGTTTACAAGCCTTGAAAAACAACTTTCACACTTACCAAATCTAGCGGTAGTAGTCGCCGACTGCCAGGTTCTTTGATAGTGAACAGAAAGGTAAGTGGATTTGATATGTCATCTGAAATCTCTAGCACACAAGTAGACATTTCTGTTTTACAGATATGACATGTTATTCTCTCACTCTAATATCTGACATACTGCTGTGGCATCCTCTCGTTGGATGATATTATAATCTGCTCCCCATCCCTCAGTCCATTCTTTCCATATCATACTGTATATAGTCCTATATATTGAGAAGACCTTACTCATTCTACCCTGCGGTGGTTAGGCATGCTTTCTGTATTATTCCTATATTGTGATTTTAAAGGCTTCCTTTTCTTTTTTTTAAACAGAGTTGTTAATCAACACTTAGCAACTACTTCCCAGAATATGTGTCGTCTGGTTTGAGTCTAATCTGTAATCATCAGTGTCTGGTTTGCACGCTTTTAACACATTCCCGCTTAAGTATTTCTCTCTTAAAGAATAGTGAAAATACACTTCCTATTGCAACATTATTCCAGCAGGTACTGGCAGGTCCTTAAATGAAGCCTTTTCTTCCCAGGCTGTGTTTACATTCACCTGGTCTTTTAACTTTTATCAGTACATGGTGGGAACACTGACTTTGTTTGCCATTAAGCTAGGTCCTTTCCGTTGTTCATTAAAATTGACCTCTCATGACTTGCGGAAGAACTGTTCCAATAGCAGTGTAAGCAAAATAAAAATAGATTATTTAAAAAAGCTATATTTGCTTTTCATGCTTGTTCTTACTGAATAAATCAAAGGTACTCCCATATCTGAAGTTGCTCAAATCATGTTTAAAAATGAATTGCTTAGCAAAGCCAAAACTGTTCTTTAATGCTCCATTGTCTCACCTGTAAGTCTAACACTGTATCAATAATACTGATTATTACCCCTTTAGGGGTCTATTTAACAAAAAGCAGCGATAGAAGATATTTTCTATTACCGCATCTCAGCAGTGACATAAAATCTTCTGCAGCTACTATTTATCATTAATAGATTTCTGGACAGCTGAGTGACGCTCAGCTCCCTGGCCACAGTGGTTGGCAGCGTTAAACACAGACTTAACTCATCTCTGACCAGCCGGGGCCCCTTCTGTCTATGCATGACCCGGCTTTTGCTGGGTCACACATGTGCACTGCACTGGAAGACAGTCTTAAGAAAAAATAAAACAAAATATTTAAAAAAAAAAGGTGAACAATTTTAAATTAATTTAAATTAGATAGCAACTGCAATTAGTGTATTGCATCGATACAGATACCACTGAGTGCCGTCTTAAATAGGCTTTCTTTGCATGGGGAAGCTATTGCTTAAAACAGATGACAAAGGCAGTCGCCAGCAATACCTGGTGAAGGATAGTGGCTGCTTCTGGGCGTGATAAATAGACCACATAGACTGATATGTAGAAAAAAATGTGTCACATGCTGTCCCTGGTGTGTAAGACATCAGCACAATGGACTCTGGTCCAGGCATTGCAGTGCAGTTGGAGGGACCCCTACCAGGAAAGGGTCTGTGTGAGCCAGTAGCCCAGGCTGGAGGATACAGGACTGTCTAGTTAAACGACAGTGGTAATACTGATTCTAAAGATACTGAGATTACTACTTTTGAGTGCTGGCTGCAAGAGGCTGCTGGAGGGTACACGCTACCATTTACCGTGTACCTTGTAACCGTCTTATGGTGTTGTGCTGTCATAATAAAGCCTTATTTTGGATATACTGTGGTCTACCCAAGTCAAATGAATCCCATGGAGGGTAACCACCATCCCAGCTAAGGATGGTTTCCTCACATTTGGCAAGGAACCCCAATGGTGTGGGTGGGTGATAATCATTTAATAGTGGTGGGAAATATTAATTCATTGGTGTGGGGCCTAAAGGGTTCACTCACTACTAGACTTTCCATATTTTATGTACCGTTACCTTTTTTCCAAACAGGGTGCCAACAGTCCAAGATCTAGACAAGCAGCAACTGAGCTTAAGAGATCAACAGCCACAGGTAGTGAAAGCTTCAAGAACATGCAGGAGAGTACAGGACAATCTTCAACTGTTCTGGTGGGACAGTCCCGATTTTGAATGACTCTCCTGCTCAGCCAGGAATCATTGCCCATGTATTTGAAAGGAGGGGGCTGGACACCACTGTCTTAAATGATAGCCATTCCCCTTGCATGATGCCCAATCTGGCGGCATGGCACCGAAACCCCACTTTATAAATCCTGCATTTGTCCCGGAATAATAAATCCAGAATTTGTGTGTGAAGGGCAGGGAAGAGGGTATTAGGGGGAGCAAGGTGCAGTTGACTGAAGTTTTACCTTGGTCTCCTAGAAAACTTGCACCAGCCCTGGGTAGAGTAAGTAGAGTCATTCCAGTCATTATAGTCTGTTTTACCACAAGGTAAAAGTGGCTAATAAAATGCATCCTAAATAGTTATGTTGCTTTTGTTTCTACATACAAAATTTAGCTATCAATCATGCTATTATTTTGATACCAACAGGTCTGCAAGTCCAAAGAAAATATATTAGATGTTATAATGACAAACTGAATAAATTTAAAATAGAATACTGAATTAAAAACTCTTAAAAGATTTGAACACACAAGAAAAATAACATTTCCGAAAGGCTGATACAGTATTAACTTTCTTAAAGAAGGATTCTACCTTAAATTATTTTTACCCTAAATGAAATTTCATCAAATGGGAGCATCAGTGCATTAAGAGGTGTCACACTGGACAGCTAGCACATTTCCAGCTTCACAAGTGCTCATGCGTTATTTTTTTTATAGCAATTTTATTACAGCTGGAAATGCATTTGTACAGCTCACAGCTTATAATGAACACTTAAAACGTTGCATGTTACAGGTTCTGTATAATGAATTTCATTTGGACAGCACTGTTGCAAAGTGCTTTGGAGACTTACAAAACATTGCTGTGAAAACTGCTCGACCAATCAAGTGCTCACATAACATCCTTTTCATGTCACTCACAGAAGTTAATGAAATATATCTGGCCAATTAAAGGTGAAATGAGAAGTGTGACACCACCCTTGACGTTCCACTGCAGAAAGGTAGTCATACTACTAAGGGATGACTGCCAAATATTAATCCGGGCTGCAAGACTCAACTCAACAGCCTATTAGGAACATTTTAAAAGAAAAAATGCAATGGGCCCAGTGACCCAGCACAAAGTAGCCCACTAAGGGAGTGGCCCAGGGGCAGATCCCCCCTTGCTCCCTTGCCCAGCCTGCCCCTGCATACTACAATTTTAGAATGCATATGATTGACCTGAAGTTGTCCAAATTGAATGCTTTCTGGCTGATGGTAACAGATTGTAACGGGAACCAGCAAATTCATGTTCAGCCATGCAGCCATTACATCAACCAGTAGGTAGTTATTATACAATAGGTTTTAGGTAGAAATAGCCTTGAGGGGAGGTGAAGAGCACAACAGAAACTGCCATCCTTACACCTTTACAGTACGACTTTTAGAAAAAAGAAGGCAATAAAAAGCTACTTAGATTTAGGGTTTTTCTTTTAGTGGAATGCAATTGCACTGCACAAGGGGCCTTTAAGAAACTTCTTATTTCAGTCTCCTGGACAAAACCATGTTACAATGCAAGGGGTGCAAATTAGCATTCTGTTTTGCATATAAGTTAAGTACTGACTGTTCTTTCATGTAGCACACAAATACTTGATAGCTTATTTGTACACTGAAATTTAAAGTTTATATTTGTGTGCTACATGAAAAAACAGTCAGTATTTAACTTATGTGCAAAACAGAAAACTAATTTGCACCCCTTGCATTGTAACATGGGTTTGTCCAAGTTAAGATCCTTAATGAATCAGGCCCAAGATGCCTACAGTCAGCCAAATTATGTATTATAATGCACATGCCTGTGACACATCTTTCTGCACTCTTATTACAATGACTTTAATTTGCAATCTCCCTGAGTACTGTAAAATCTCCTTTGAATAGCAATAGCTTGCTTATCAGTTAGCTAACCAGATTCATTCAGTTGTTTTGCAGACAGGAAATGCCGCTGACAGTTTTTAGTCCCATCATCACCCTCTTCTGAGCTGTGTTTCAAAAACGTATATGTTTTGGAAGAATGGGATAATTAATAATTAAATCAATTCAACAATGTAATTTTATAAATGATGTATAAGAGAAAAAGTGTATCCCTGAAAAGAACACCAGACAACTTAGAACAGAACAAACTAAACAAACATCATACTATAAATCTTGAAGTAAGACAAAGACCACAGAATTTGGATGGACGTTTCCTATTTGGATGTTACTTTCTTAAGTTAATATCTTTTAGCTGCTTGTTTGATCCTGTACATATGCAAGGCTGCCATCTATGCCCACACCAGCAGATGGCCTCTGCACAAGTAGGCATAAAGCATTGAATGCCATGACATTTTTTCCTCATTCCTCTGTATATGATTAATATTATTACTCTTATTATACTTTATGTAGCGGCAACATAGTATGCAGCACTTATAGGTAGTGCAGATCTTACAAACTCCCTGCAGATAAAATCCTGCTTAGGTTCAAGACACCAAGGTCTTTTTTAGTGCAGACGGATGCAGGGTAGACCTGATACAAATCCTAGTGTAGCTCATCATCATTCTAACATAATAAAGATCTATGTCACATCTGGTCCCACAACCAATTTCTAAACAATTACCAGTCTAGCGTGATCTTCACCTTTAGCAGTTCCGGTTTCCTTTAATGCTTGATAAACTTACCAATATTCTGTTGCCACTGAGTTTTGTGCACAAGACAGATATGTTTACAAGTAGAGAGGATAGGGAACCAAACATGGTGTTAGAGTTGTAATATGTTCTGGCCAGGGTAAATAACAGTGGATTAAGTTTAAGTATAAGCACTGACGGAAGTGGAAATTTAGAAGTGGCAGTATGATGAAATGTAATGGGAATGTAAGTGAATGTACAATGAAGGCAGTTGGAGAAGTGGTGGTATGGCATATCACCGTATATACCACCACTGAGTATAAGTTAAAATCGAAATCTAAACCAACATTGTTAACAGTTGAGCAATGAAAGTACCAAATCACAAACCAGAAAGAGTATCAGGATCTAATTCTACAAGTCAGGGAGGATATTAAGGATGGCGAAAGAATCCGGGGACAAAACATATGAACACACTTACCCCACGCCCATATCTGAACGCTACCAAAATCCAGCAAACCTCAAACGCATCACCTGTCTCCCCATCTTTTCCAAGGTCCTTTAAATGTGCCTTTTGGAATGCATGCTCTGTTTGTAACAAACTTATCTCCATACACGACCTCTTCCTCTCAAACACCCTCAATCTTCTGACAATATAGAAACATGGCTCACGTAATCAGACACTGCCTCACCTGCAGCCCTTTCACATGGTGACCTCCATTTCACCCACACCCGCAGACCTGGAGGCGGACAAGGAGGTGGGGTTGGACTACTTCTCTCCACACAGTGCACATTCACAGTTCTACCAAATGTCTCATCGTTCACATCTTTTGAAGTACATACTGTAAAGATTTTTAACCCATTCTATATGCGTATCGCTGCGATCTATCGCCCCCCTGGACCACACCAACAATTTGTATGGCTCCCTCACTTCTTATCTTCTGACCTCTCCACCATCATCATGGGTGATTTCAACATCCCTATTGCTAATCCACGTTCCAATGCTGCTTCAAAACTGCTCTCTCTAACCTCCTCAGTTGCTCTCCCAGTGGATTGAATCCGCTAGTCATCAGGATGGTCACTGTCTTGATCTTGTCTTATGTAGACTATGTTCAGTTTCTAATTTCCTTAACACTCCTTTCCCCCTCTCGGATCATCTCATTATTAGTTACTCGCTCCACCCAGTTCTTTAACCTCTCTGCTGTCAAACTCTTCCAAGCCTCCTCATATTCACAGGGATATTAACTATTGATTTTCAAAAGTTTTCCACCTGTCTCCAACACCGTCTCTCCCCAATTTCTACATTCTCCTCCCCTGATATGGCAGTTTCTCATTTTCACCATTCCCTAGCAACTGCCCTTGATCAAGTGGGTCCAGCGACTCTTCATCTTCCGCATAGACTTTGTTGTCAACCGTGGAACACTAAAGTAACACGAAATCTACAAAACTTCTCGTAAAGCTGAACTTCACTGGCGTAAATCTTGTACCTCTAATTATTTTAGCGCATATACTGCTATCTACCACTACTATCGAAATGCTCTTGACACTGCTAAACAAGCATATTTCCAATCTCTAATTTATACTCAGGCTTCTAACCCCAAATGCCTTTTTAACACATTTCAATCTCTTCTCAATCCTCCCGGCCCAAACCATCCGACTACCATCAGTGGCCAGGATCTTACTTCCTATTTCAAGGACAATATTGTTAAGATCAGACTTGAAATGGCATCATCTCCCTCGACTAACAATCAGCTCAATTGCTTCCCAGCAACCTCTAACACCCTCTTCATTTGATCCCACAAATGAAGAAGAAGTTTCTACTCTCCTCTTATCTTCCTACTTTACCTTCTGTCTTCTTGATCCCATACCCTCACAAATTGGTAGGTCCTTGTCTTGTGTGCTCATTCCACCTCTAACTAAAATCTGTAATCTCTCACTCTCTACTGGTATCTTTCCATCACTATTCAAGCACGCAGTAATTCCTCCTGTTCTATAAAAACAAAATTCTGACCCAAAATCTCTCTCAAATTACCGTCCTATCTATCAGCTCAGATTCACTACCCAGCAAAGGTGTCACAACATTTCTAAAGCTTTTAAAGATGTTTAAAGTGGTTCTTCAGGAGGAAATTGCTGTCACCAATATGCTAAATTGGTAAATCTCTAAACAGTGGAGTCATGATTAGGGGAGATGACGCTGTATGACATAAATGTATTATGTATACTTAGATTTCTTTTTGTCTTCACAGGTTACAAGGAACAGGATTCCTCTACTTTCTCTTTCCCATTTGATACACAGATCATTAAAAAAGGGGGATCTTGGTTATGCAAACAGGATATTATTTTTTTTATTTGTAGATATAGAAACTTTGTAGGAATTTTTATTGTACTGTAAAACGTTAAGGCAGTCTAAAGATCCTGGAGGACACCTAGTGGTTGAAATTATGTGAAGTCCTTAATACTCTTAAAGGATAGCAAAATATATATTTTTTTTATTCTAGAATGTTAGTAACACTTGGGGGTATATTTACTAAACTGCAGGTTTGAAAAAGTGGAGCAACCAATCAGATTCTAGCTGTCATTTTGTAGAATGTACTAAATATATAAGAACTAGGGGCCTGATTTATTAAGGATCTTCACTTAAGAAACTTGTTATTTCAGTCTCCTGGACAAAACCATGTTACAATGCAAGGGGTGCAAATTTGTATTCTGTTTTGCACATAAGTTAAATACTGACTGTGATTAAATCTGATTGGTTGCTATCGGCAACGTCTCCACTTTTTCAAACCTGCAATTTAGTAAATATACCCTTTGAAATGAAATCATAAACTATCAAAGAGGGCAGGATGGGACAATAGATCATGCTCAGAAAGGAGTGTTCCCAGAACCAGGAAGTGGATAAATGCAGAATATTAGAATTCTACAAGCAGACAAAATGGAGAAGACGAAGAATAAAAATAACAAGGACTGGCACTAATGTATAAAAAAAGCAGCCCAGGGTACATTTAGGAAAGACCACCACTTCCCAAAAAGATAGATATGTATGTAAATGGGTAATGTACCTTAAGCGCTCATTCTTCAAATTACAGTCAAAACTAGATATTCCTCATAGTAGGTACACTGTAGTCTTCAACATAACAAGGCACCAGGATAAACTCCAAACATAGAAAGACATAGGATAATATAATCTGAACAAACAATCCCAGCACAAAATAAAAGTATGATATCCAAATAGGGATATACCCTTATTCCAGGTGCACGTGATCGTGAGAGCCACTGTGAGTCTATAGCATATTGAAAGTGGGGCTGGATCATATCCTGAGATGCCTCAAACGCCAATTCCTCCAACGCTCTCAGCATAAAAATGGGAAGGAATAGAACATATATAGTATAATACCCACATCCCATTTACATACAATGGAGAAGACAACAGATGGGTAGCATAAAATAAAAATGTCAAAGTTATTGTTTGTTTATTTTTACTTTCCTACTGGATACAGAGAATCGAGTCAGTGCCCAGCTGTAGCAGACGATATCTCTGTCAGATGACACCTGATTGCAGAGATTCTAAAATGACTGCAAGAAACACTGAATGGCGATGTCAAATGATGATATACATGACTCCCATCGCAATTTACAAAGATGACATCATGAAGTTACACCAAAGAAGAAACAACTCTAGGATTTTAGATTTCATTTTTGAGGAATAGTTTAAAAGTGGGCTTTCCTGGTGTGAATAATCAAGCAAAAACAATTATAGCAACAAATATAAGGCAACATGTTTTTTTTTATCTCTAACACTGATGCAGTAGAGGACCCTTTGCTTCTCTCCCCTTTGTTACTTGATACTTTCTACTAGAAATTGCATTGCCATAATAATTCTAAACTGAATGCTTTACTACCTGTTCAAATACTCACGCTCACACACTCTGAAACACTGTTACATTAAGATGGAAAATGAATGGATATTTGTCAGTTTAACTGTAATATCAGTCACTGACAAACAGGGGGACTGAAAAAGGGTACAATATTTAATATTCAATGCAGACATTCACACAAATCCCTGGACATTACTCTCCTCTCCCACCTTATAAGGCATGATACTAAGCTTTGTCCAAACAGTAAGTTGTTAGACAAGTTTTAGACTAAAGACCCCCCCAGCACCTTTAGTCACACATGCCCCCCTCTTGCCCCAGCACCTTTAGTCATACATGCCCCCCTCTTGCCCCAGCACCTTTAGTCACACATGCCCCCCTCTTGCCCCAGGACCTTTAGTCACACATGCCCCCCTCTTGCCCCAGCATCTTTAGCCACACATGCCCCCCCTCTGCCCCCCAGCACCTTTAGTCACACATGCCCCCCTCTTGCCCCAGCACCTTTAGCCACACATGCCCCACTCTTGCCCCAGCACCATTAGTCACACATGCCCCCCCTCTGCCCACATGCTTTAGTCACACCCCACCTCTGAACAGCACCTTTAGTCACACATGTCCCCCCTATGCCCATAGCACCTATAACCACACATGCCCCCCCCTCTGCCTCCAGCACCATTAGCCACACATGCCTCCCCCCAGCACCTTTAGCCACACATGTCCCCCTATACCCTGCAGCTTCAATCGCATATGCCCACCTCTCCCCCCCTTCACACACGCTAGCTCCCCCATCACAGTACCCCTTCCTCTTACCTTTTCTACATGAGTGACTCCAGGAATAGACAGAAATGCTGCAGCTCCTGAACTCCATCAGCCCCGCCTACACTGTGTACCATGTGACCACTGCGGTCACATGACACTATGATCTGAAGCTGTTACCGAGATGCGATGGAGACAGCCTTTGCGGTCTGTGCAGCGGCTGTCACATCGCGTAGTACTCACTGCGGGGGCATCATCCATTCACAGAATATTGTACTACAAGCCTTAATACAATATTCTATGAATGATTGATGCGGCTGCTGTGAGTACTCTGCAATGTGACAGCCCCTGCACAGACTGCAAAGGCTGTCTCCATCGCATTACCATTGGACCACCAGGCGGCCCAAAATACTATTCTTCTGTCCGGCCCGGGGGCCATATGCCCCCCTGCCCCCCAGGCCAGCCCGCCCCTGATTATACTGTGAGTATCAGAGCAAAATGAGCAGAAATTGAAATAGAGCTGGGTTTAAACGAAACTACCGTTTGTGAATAGTAATAATGAGACTATTATATGAGGTTATTAAATGTCCATTAGAATATTTACCTCATCATTGGACCGTCAGTGCTAACAGAGAGCAGTAACAGATTACCACCCTTAAACATATATTAAGGTATAGCAATCCCAAATTGTCATATAGGGAGCAGTGCTAGCTTACCTTTAGGAAGGTAATCCTAAGGTTATTTAGGTTTAGGCAATACCAAAGGATGGGTTTAGGAGTGGTGGGAAGCTATGATGACTAAGCAATCTGAAAATTATAGTATTAAAAATCTTATTAGGAAAAATGGATTTTGCAAAGTGAGATTGGACTGCACATCCACACTGCTACCATTAGGTGACCCTGGGTGATCGCTGACATGGAGGAGAAACAGCCAGCAGTGTCTAACCTGTGATCAGCTTGCAGAGGGACAATATGTATTAGATCATTAGCGCCAATTCTATTTCACTAATATTTTATGTTTATACTTGTGCACATATGTAGAGGGACACTGGGCTTAGTCACTGCCCTGTGACACTCTCCTAGACCGAAGGGAGCAGATATCTCCTACACTCCTTCCCGTCTGCTAAGGTAAGGATCAGTGTGGGGAGCATGGAGCTGTCTCGGAGGGGCACCGCATCCCATGGAGGCGGCCACTGCGCTTCCGCCAGCCCCGAATATAGTTAATCAAGTCACAGGTTATGTGCCTTTGTGTTATAGTACCAATGAATTTGGTACTATATTTGAATGTTGTGTACTGTAATATAGTTTTTCTTATTATTTACATGTACATTTCATGGTATTTGTTATTCTTTTGCATTACACAGTCTTTCTTTGTTGTATTTCCCTTACTGAACATATATTTCTACCACAGTTTGAGCAGTGAATACATAGATGTGATAAAAGTGGAAACAGTGCACAGCAACGTATGAAAGAATTGTTATACAGTTCCTCTTGTCTTTGTTCTACTTTGGGAGTTTTGTGTTTGAGGATTTGTTCCCATAAATGTGGTAATGAGTCATCGTGCATTGCTGAATTAGTGGAAGGTTACTTACTAATGTTTTCCAGAGAACATTATCATGATTTTTGCCAGAATTTTTTTCTTCACAGTGATGAAACTTTATACATTTAAAGGGATATTAAAACAGTAACATGTTTATTTATTTGCTGTTGACATATCAGGGCTTGTTTACTATCACTTTTCACTGTACCACAACAACCAATCAGCAATTAGCTTTTATCTGTCTATTGCAAGTTAGGAAATGAAAGCAAGCGTCAGATAGGTTGTTATAGTTTAGTGCACATATTTATTTTCAAATAAAACATTTTTTTACATTACTTACATAAATATGCTTTCAATCTGTCCAGTTTCAAACGGTGTCTAAAAACCCACCTTTTTCTTAAAGCTTTCCAGTTTCCCACTTAACTTCCTACCTTTTCTTCTGACTCTTCCCCCTCATTCCCCTTCCCCTATCCTTATCCTCCGTTCCTCCTTCTCTCCCTCTCTCCCCTGTGTCTCTCTGTCAGTCTTCCCCTCCCCTTAGATTGTACGCTCCTTCGAGCAGGGTCTTCTCTCCTCCTGTCTTCACCACTTTTAACTCTGCTCACCTGCTACCTAGCCTTACTCCTTGAGGACCCTCTTCCCCCATCCCCTCTCACTTCCTCCTCTTCCCCTGGGGGTCTCCCTCTCATCCGTGCCCTCCCTCCTTGGTGCCGTTGTTGGCTGACCTTCCCCCGCCCCTCTAGCTGTGCCTTGAGCTCACTGAGTTACTGTGATTATTGTTTACTGTTCTGTGGCGTCTCTCCTCGTATTGTTATTTCGTTTGTCCCTGTACGGCGCCGCGGACACCTAGTGGCGCCTTATAAATAAAAATTAATAATAATAATAATAATAATAATAATCTATACTGTAAATATATTGTGTTTTTATTGTCTATCCTAGTGACACTTGTTCTAGTGCTAATGGTACAAATACCTGTCATTTTTAATTTAAAGACTATGCCGTGTCAGTCATCACTGTCAGTCGGCACTTACACCTACCTTGTAGTGGGTGCAAAAGATACAGCTGAAAACAAGCGCACTTATGACAAACAGAGGAATTGAATAGCAGCATCTGCATCAGACCTCCATCACTGCACATGGCCTACGTTAGTCCGCCTCGCAAGTCGTAGGAAGTCTTAAATATCATTTGTGTTCAGACATGAACTGTTTATAGTTTTTCTGTTGTCGTAATGTCCGTTTCTGGCATACACAGAGCTATTTCACTCAAGATACACTACATGAATCTGAAGATTGCTGGGGATTTATTCTTTGGCACTGTATCACAGGTCACGAAGTTGAGCACCTCCTTAATTAGATATATTGCAACCTTCAGTTAATCAGTATTACACTATATATTGTTTTTGTTATGGTATGACTACAATGGAATAATAAACACTGCTTTGGCCCTGCCTTGCCGAGGGCCAATAATGCTGTTCAGATGGCCCAGTCTAGAAGTACACAATATATGGGTTGCTCTGATTGTCCTCTGACTATCTGATATGCAATACATTCCTCGTGAACCTGCCTCTTTAAGGAGTCCTAGAACAATGGTGTACTGATTATACCTGTGTATCAGGATGATATGTGACCTCATTTCCTCTCTGTACTCACCCTGCACTTCTTATTTTACTGTAATGTTCCCCTTCTTTTTCTCCAATCGTTACTGTTGTGCAAAAAAATCAAATCAGTATCTCTGACCTTAGTTTCTTTGCAAACTCGTTTTTGGCCACAGAGGTAGGACTGGGACAAAAAGGGGTCAGTAATATTAAGGAGATTCTGTCTGCAAATTGCCCCACTATTTGACATAAGATAGCCTTGATGTCTGGAGATAGATTCTGAAAGCAAGCCCTCCTTTAACTTGATTTATACAGGGCCTGTGATGCTGAACCCTCTCCCCCTCCTCTCCCAACCACATCCTCTCACCCAAGTAGGGAAATGCACAAAACATATATTTTATAAATAAAAAAATAACTTTCTCTAACTTATAGTACTTGCAAGCTTGCATTTTTAAGGAACACTTACAAAAACTGTCTCCTTCCTCCTCATCATACTATGCCCCCCACTCTCAATCAGAGGCATACACCTTAATCTACTTGCAGAAGTAAAAGTGCATGCAATCACTGTATGCCTAAACCTGCATCAACATAAGTTACATATTCAATACAGTCACAACAAGCTGTATGTTGAATGCTGTAAGCTACCCGATATTAAACTCTGCCTTCTATTGGGCATTGTAATACACTTCTGAAATCCCTGGGGGAGACGTTCCCACTTATGTGCATCAGTATATTGATGAGAGAGCTTATAGCTGCATTAGGCACTGTGGAGGGAGGAGAGCTAGTATTTACTGACCAATCACTAATCGCCATCTCCTGCTGTAAACGTGTTGACGGGTGGACCGGTGGGAGCCAGGGGTGGATCCAGACTTTTGCTATACCCCAGGCCATTTTAGGGGGGGCGATTTAGGCCCCATCCCCTTTCTAATTTCTAAGGCTGCCGGCGGCTGCACAGTATGTGCAGGTCCGCTCGGCAGTGACAGTGTGCTGCCCCACTACTCTGATTGTGTTTAAAACACAATCAGAGCAGCCGGGCAGCACACTGTCACTGCTGAACGGAACTGCACAGTGTGCAGCCGCCGGCAGCAAGCCCCTGCTAGGGGGGGCGATCGCCCCGATTGCCGCCCCCCCCACCTGGATCCGCCACTGGTGGGAGCTAGGTGGGGGAAGAAAGTTTTATCAAATACTTGTACAAGTGTAATATCTCAATCCTATATTCTTCAGACTTGGTACAGTCAGATGAGGCTGCACAGACATTACATCTCTCTGTGTGTGTAATGTATTTGTGCATTGTGTGCATTATTTAGGAATTTATTAATTATCTAAATTAAAGTCACACTTTAAACAATAAATAGTTCATAAAGCACTTGTTACTGCTACATCGGGTGACTTCATTCCTAAAAATTACAAACAGTTTACACAATTTATGATGCTGTTCAAAGTATTATGGTTTATTAGCAGACCCACTAGACATTGTTGATGACACGGCAATATTGGGATTAACCAAGATGGCCTGGACTTGCTGTTCAGTGCAGGCTAACTTATTTGTAAACTGTTGTATGTTCATTTATTCGTATGTACTCAAATGTATCTCCTTTCATGTAAAACAAGTTATATGGGTTTATCTACTTAACTGCTGGTTTGAAAAAGTGGAGATGTTACCTATAGCAACAACTCAGATTCTAGCCGTCATTTTGCAGAATACACTAAATAAATGAAAGCAGTTTAGTAAATATAGCTCATAGTGTATTCTTGGGACATTGAGGATTATCTCATTTTCTCCATTGTGTTATTAAACATTCATGTCAGTTATTACATGGACATATATTTTCTAAGCCATCAGAACAGTGTGACTACTATAGGTGACCATGAAGAAAAATGCCAAATATTGAAGGGACAAGGTTCATAGCATACAGCATTGTGTGGGTCAATGCCAAGCACACATCAGCTTATGTCCAAACTAAGGTATATGCTCAAAGCAAACATGTAAGTTAAACATACATGTGAGTTATTAAAGTAATTCTATCGTTTTCAAATAAGCATTGCCCAATCAATTGTATGTGTTTCCAAAGCACAAAGTGATTTATTTTAGCAGATATAAATAGTCAACAGTTCAATACATTATTATATTATGATACAGTACAGTACAGCCAATACCAAAAGATAAATACATACCAATGCTATTGCATGCGCTCGCTGCGCAAACCACAGGACCCGGTGGACAGTATATCTGTTAAGAATACTGTGTCAGAGTTGACTGAGGGCCAGGGGAGTGCAGCTATGATTATATACAGTACAGTGTTACACAGTGAACAATAGAGATGACGTAGATTGTTTTTATAGGTCCAGACGTTGGGTGGGTCCAAGGTAAACAGGTCATAGGCTGATTCAGTCTAAGGAATCCAAATGTGGGGGTCGTCTCTCCAGGGGGTCTGCTCCTTTCATGGCCAGCATCATACAAAAGGTTTATTCCCTAATATCAATAACTAAAGTATGCAATGTGCGATCTCTTTGCCGACTGCACCGGACAGCTGCTGATGAATAGAGTTTCAGTATGATACCAGACATGCCACATTTCCCACAACCTGAACCATATATATCACTGAAGTGTACGTATAATCATTATATATATATATATTTATATATATACTACTAATAAACCAAATATTATCTGCTCATAAATTACAGTGTAACGAAACCAATATGAATATGAATTATATAAATAACTAAATGTTGTAATGCGCGTGTGTGCGTGCGTATTTTACCGTGCGATCGCACCACGCCACGTGTCACATGGCGTACGGATCGCAATCGCACGGCTAAGCAATATTACATCCAATTATACGACTTCGACTGAGTGTATACTGGAAACAGACTGACTTCCTGCTAACACATCTTGTTTGCCAAATGAAACATACAGCTCCTTGTTTAACTGGACTGATCCTGTTTTTTGGAAAACTATTCCATCCAAAAGTAAACAACACAAGCTTTATTTTTCGACCTTGTTTAAGAAAATGACAACAACTTGTAAAAGGTTTGTAATTAACAGATTGTAGAAAAAAATACAAATACAACTTTGCAAAGTCATAGGGAACACACAGGGGCTGAGTGGGATGTATGCCAAATTACATAGCATATTGGTCGCAAAATCGCCCAGGAAGTGTGCAGACACATAAGCTCCTGTGCAGTCTTGCCTGGTTGAAGCATTCAGAACCGCCTGCACCTGGAGTGACAGGACAAGGGAAGGGACATGCAAATGCGGGACTGGTAAATTTGAGGCACTCTCACGTAAATGCGGCTCCTGCAGACCTGCAGAACCACATATATATGTTTGTTAGGAGGCAGTCGAGAATATGTGCTGATGATGAAGACTAAGGCTAGGTATACACCTGAGCGTTTTCGTCCAATAATCGGGCAAATCAGCCGACATACGCCTGTTCGGTCGGAAGTCGGGTTAGTGTGTATAGTGACACAATGGTTGAAAGTCTTTCCAGAGTGTCGATTGTCGCCTCATTTGGTTGGTGGTACTGTTTAATATTTTCCGACCATCCACCAACCGTTCATGTAATGCGCATGCACTCATGCTCACGATCTCCATAGAGTTTACAGAGTCGTGCTCTTTTCAGCCGATGCCGGCAATAAATGTCCCGGTGAATAAAATGTAGAGAGTGCTGTAAAAGGAATAATTCATTTGTTCGTTCTGGGACAGAACGTTTAGTTTCAGAGTCACAGAGGCCAACAAAATTCATTAGGACATGTGGATAGCTATAATAGGGTGGTTTTAATCAGTGTGACAATGTGACAATAATGAATGTATGAATATTGTGCTGTCAATCCCTGAAGACTGGAGGACCAGAGGAAGGACCAGATGAAGAACACAGATCTGAAGGTAAACAGTGTCAGTGTGTATACATGAATCGTCAGACTGATCGGACCTTCAGTCATAGTTACAATCGTTTGAGATAACACGCCAGTCTGGAAATTCTTCAGTGTGTACCTAACCTTATTATAAGCACCTAACCTGGCTCATATGCTGCAGAAGTGGAGTCCGACTCTGCATCTGCCCCCACTCTCTATAAAACTATTGTGTGCTTTGGAAATCTGTAATTATACAATGTATAATGTGGCTTTGATATGCACAAAAAGTGATACTATGAACCTCACTTTGAATAGTATACATACTATACATCACAATGTAAATTAATTTAGCAATGATTCATTTTGTCGCCTTTTGCTTATTATGGAGTACAAAATGTATTTAATTCTGGCCTGATTTTTGGTAACTAGACAATTTTCGTAGAGGATATAGGTCACTCACAGTGTCACGGTATCAGATGTTAGAATAGACCTTGAACCCTGCTCAGGTAATGACTAACCTCCAAGACATGCAGAGTCTAATGGAAAGAGATATTCACCAGGGATTCCCGCAAGGGAATATGGGCTTGGCTGCTCTCTATCCACAGGTTGTGGTCCTCTAGGGGGGCACAGAGCAGGGTACGGGCAACCAGGATACAAAGGAGATGAGAAGCTGAGCTGAAGCACCAGAAGGTAAGTACAGTCATGGCCAAAAGTTTTGAGAATGACACAAATATTTTTCCCAAAGTCTGTTTCCTCAGTTTTTATGATGGTAATTTGTGTTTACTCCAGAATGTCATGAAGAGTGATCAGATGAATTGCAATTAATTTCAAAGTCTCTCTTTGCTATGACAATGAACTTTATCCCAAAAACAACATTTCCACTGCAGTTCAGCCCTGCCACAAAAGGACCAGCTGTCATGTCAGTGATTATCTTGTTAACACAGGTGAGAGTGTTGACGGGGACAGGACTGGAGATCACTCTGTCATGCTGATTGAGTTAGAATAACAGATTGGAAGCTTTAAAAGGAGGGTGGTGCTTGAAATCATTGTTCTTCCTCTGTTAACCATGGTTACCTGCAAAAAACATGTGCAGTCATCATTGCTTTGCACAAAAGTGGTTCAAAGGCAAGGATATTGCTGCTAGCAAGAATGCACCTAAATTAACCATTTATCGGATCATCAAAAACTTCAAGGAGGGAGGTTTAAAAGTTGTGAAGAAGGCTTTAGGGTGCCCAAGAAGGTCCAGCAAGTGCCAGGACCGCCTCCTAAAATTGATTCACCTGCGGGGTTGGGGCACCACAGTGCACAGCTTGCTCAGGAATGGCAGCAGGCAGGTGTGAGTGCATCTGCATGCAAAGTGAGGCAAAGACTTTTGGAGGATGGCCTGGTGTCAAGAAGGGCAGAAAAGAAGTCACTTCTCTCCAGGAAAAACATCAGGGGAAGACTAATATTCTGCAAAAGGTACAGGGATTGGACTGGGGTAAAGTAATTTTCTCAATTGAATCCCTTTCAGATTGTTTGGGGCATCTGGAAAACACTTGTCCGGAGAAAGAAAGGTGAGCGCTACCATCAGTCCTGTGTCTTGCCAACAGTAAAGCATCATGAGACCATTGATGTGTGGGGTTTCTTCTCAGCCAAGGCAGTGGGCTTACTCACAAATTTTACCTAACAACACAGCCGTGAATAAAGAATGGTACCAAAACATCCTCTAAGAGCAACTTCGCCCAACCTTCCAAAATCAGTTTGATGACGAACAATGCCTTTTCCAGCATGATGAAGCACCTTGCCATAAGGCAAAAGTGATAACTGAGTGGCTCGGGGATCAAATTGATTGAAATTTTGGGTCCATGGCTAGGAAACTCCCCAGACTTTAATCCCATTGAGAACTTGTGGTCAGTCATCAAGAGGCGGGTGGACAAACAAGAACCCACAAATTCCGACAAACTCCAAGCATTAATTAGTAAAGAATGGGCGCCATTAGTCAGTATGTGGTCCAGAGTTTGATTGACAGCATTCCAGGGCGAGTTGCAGAGGTCTTCAAAAGCAAGGGACAACACTGCAAATATTGACTCTTTGCATAAACTTTATCTAATTGTCAATAAAAGCCTTTGACATTTATGAAGTGCTTGTAATTTTATTTCAGTATACCATAGCAAAATCTGACAAAAAGGTCTAAAAACACTGAAGCAGTAAACTTTGTGAAAACCAAAACTTGTGTCATTCGCAAAACCTTTGCCCATGACTGTACACAGATGGATGGATTTGAGGATTGAGGTAGGATGAGCAGCAGAGAACTGAAGCACTGAGGTCCTGCTGAGCTGTATAGCCTGGAAGCAGGATCGATGATGATGTGCAATGTTCTGCAGAGTAACCACATGTCTTGATCGTGAAACAGGTAACACGAGTACAACGGAGAAATGATAACTGCAGAGAATGCTGAGGTCCTGATGGGCAGTATAGTCTGGAAGCAGTAGGAGAGGGCAGCACAAGTATATACCCAGGCTAGATTACTAGTGTGACGAAATGTAGTATATCTAATGACTGATTGTTATTTTCTGTTGAATTTATGTATAACACTGTGGATATTTTATGTAACCTTTCAAAGTGTATTTTGTTAACTGGCCTGAGTCTGACCTAGGCAAGTGTCAATGGTCTTGTGAAAGTAGCCAGGCCCAGATAAATTTGAGTAGTTTGTGTATGCAAAGGAGTTAGTCTTAGCCAAGCCGATCGACGAGCAGAGGTGAGACTTCAAGGTCCTGTGGACATTCAGATCTCCGCTCACTTTGAAAGCTCTGTGACATTTGGAAAATCAATCTATCGGTATTGACAGCTAAATTTCTAAGGTGGGGTGTGAAGAGCCAACAAGAAATGGTTTAAAATCTTCTGCCTTAGACATCAGATTGTGCATTTCAAGAGGGGTCTATAAAGACTGAAATGTCTCATCATTTTAATTGTGTTCCCTCACACTCAGCAAGTCTACCTTATAAATAGTACTCTGATTTTATTTCTTATTTTATTTTCTGAAACTCATCTGTGCAACATTTTGTATGTCTTGATATTAATTTTTGTAAATAAGCCTTGGAAATATTTTTCATATTAAACATATTTAATGTAGCGTATTTTATCCGTGATTCTTTGTGAACTTACGAAGCCCAGGGAGTCTCATACTACATGTGTATGTGATTTAAGTGTGAAACATAAATAAGTGGTTCTGGTGAATGTGAGGACACTCTAATAAATCCTTTGTGGTGGCAGAAAAGGTGTATTCATTGTTAATTAACTAAGGTGACGCCAATCACGGACAGCAGTTCAGATTGCTGTATCTGGACAGACTGGGCGTTTGTGACAACTAGTTTACCATCCTGTGTGAGGGAGCAGGGTAGATGTAGGCAACCTCAGATATATAATAACGTTGTGTAATGAACAGTTGTATCATTGTAAATATTGGTGTGGCAAATATTGAAAAGGTAGAAATTATGGCAAAAATAGATTAGATTTACTGGCTACATGGCTAATTGGACAGATGCCAGTGAGGGAGATAGAGTAATGACATATTTCAAGCAGACAGTGAGTAGTGTGGTTTTTGTAGTTTGGAGATCTTAAGAGAGATTAGAGAGTTGTCAGAATGGTCAACAGTGGACGTGAACAGGTAGGGAGAGTTTAGAGAATAAGAAGAGTGCGGAAGGAGTAGCAGAAGGTCAGAATAATAGTATCTTCTGTAAGAACACAAGGTGGTATGGTCTGTAGAATTGGGTGGGCAGTGAGGGTTAGATGATTCAAAGGGTTAAGTAGGAAAGAAGGAGGGCGGGGTTATAGGCAAACATGGGGGTCAAGAAATAGGTAGGAGGTTTGTAACATAGAATAGGACAGGGTGGAGAAGGAAGAAAGAGTTAAATAATAGCATAAAAGTATGCAAATTTGGGTAAATTACATATATAGAAATATATACAAAATAATATTGCAAAAAAAAATGCATACTAATGGAGGTAGACGTTAAATAAATAGCAATAAATGTAATGATTAGCAAATGTTTTCATTTTCCTAGGTTTATTAGTGAGATGAACTTATATTTGTGGCACATACACATACTCTATCGCAACAGTTCGTCTAATTGTATCCAATCTACCTTAAGTGATTCTCTTAGGAAGAGCAAAATAATTAGTTTTTTTACTCATTATGAGGGCCCTCTTTTCTTTTGATCATAAAACATTTCTTTGTGGCTTTGACTAAGCCATATTTCCTTTATATGATGATACAATGTCATATCTTGTTATTTTTATTTTTGTCTTGAGGGATATGGTAGATAGAGCACAGATACCTGAATTAATTACCAACGTCCCTAAAACATGGTGAAAGAGACACTAATTAGACTATCACTGCATTTCACATCAGAGAGCAGATCATTATTTGGAGTACCTCTCAATTACAGAATTGATCTTATTTACTGATCTATAGCCTGTGACTGCAATTGTTTTCCAACAGACTTTATGTGGTTGTTTCAACTGTTGTGGACTTGTTGTGTAACACTGTCAGCTTTGAAGGATGAAGTAACTTGTAAATAAAGCGATCCTACGTTTAACTTTGATCTTCATTTCAAATTGAAGAATGGATACAGTGTTTCCAGATCTATATATATATATGTATACCATACTAATGTGTCTATTATACTACGCACTGCATATGTTTTTATTTAACATTCTATTGTATTTTGCAATATTTCATAATAATAATGCTTTGTGGTTTACAAAGCTTATTTATTTAATTAAAGTATTTGTTCATGCCATTAATATATTTAAGGGTTGAATTGCACCCAAATAAGGAGAAATGTTGAAAGCTATATTGCATTGAAGCAAAGAGGTGACCACCATTTCCTATCCAGCACCATTAAATTATTGAAAGTAATTTATTCTATTACATCCACTGTCTCATCCTATATGCAGCTTGGTGATGGGAATGCAGGATTTTGCTGGAATGTACATATTGAGATTACTGGAATTAGGAAAGGTCAACCATCCTATGACCTAGGGCAGGGCTGTCGTTTAGGTGGCCTACACAAATTGTTTGAGTATCAAAGTATTTGTGACGTTTATTCTGTTTGATTACTACATAGCCTTTATTGTATAATGTCACACAATGCCTTATATTTGGTTGTGAACAACAGAGTAAAAAACTTGGTATGGCTGTTTATCAAATAATAATCAGATACCAAAATCCACAGCTTAGTAGCCCATGTCCTGTAGGTCTCATAGGTTAACACTGCTGCATGTTAGTTGGCATTCATCAACCATTCCCAGCCTTAAGATTTTAAGTTATCTGTGATGGCTCAGAGAGGTGTATGCCTGTTGTAACATAGCTTAGCAGTGTTAAAACCACAAATGCAATCAGTGTCTTCTCCAGCAAACCAGCAAAGTGCCTCAGACCATGCCTATGTATTTGATTTGGGAAATTAAGCAAAGCATGGGCTTAAACAGACATGAGGTAAAAGCAGTCTCCGAGGATCAGTCAGAGGGTTGATCTAAGGTACACTGATCATCACTAATGATGTACACCAACATTTAGTCCAAGTGCTGATGTATCCTCACCAGAAAGCATGTGCATCTATCAGGATACCAGTTCCATTGAGCTGCATGCAGACAATCCATGCACAGTGGTGTTGTATAATGTTAGTGAACAACCACCCGTAAGCATGACAGTGTGACAGGGAACTTACATACACTTTTATAGGATTGCTGAATGCTCATAAAAATAACTACTACTATCACATATAACATACATTTTATTAATGCAGTCCAGCTTAAGGACTTGTACATGGACTCCATCTTTTATAAAACTCAGGACCAGATCCTGGATTCTTTACGGATATGTATCTCCTCATATACAGAAATGAGGACAGTACACGGGCAAAGGGGGAAGATTCTTAGTATGCAGTATTTATAGTACATTTTCTGGGACACCAATGTTTCAGGTGAGGTGCAAGTTACATTCAATGTATTCTTCACATGCTCAACATCCATTTCTGTAATGAAGTGATCTCACATCACCAGTTTTTCATTACCCATTACCAATCCCCTCTAGAACAGACTTATTGTTTACGGAGCCAGTGCATGAGCTCTGGACACCCCCTACACGCCCCCTGAAGACACTGAATCGACCCCTCCTCACCCCCTGCTTCTTTCCTTGTGGGAGTGGGGCGGCACCTACTGTTCTTGGGACTGTGGCACAGGGCAGTGACATTTCTCATTTCTTTACTGCAAGCCCATTACAAACATGGTAAAGTAGCAACTCCACAGGTAGGTAGCTGTCAGCAACCTGAGCACAATGTGGGGCCATTGGTGTGGTACTGAAGACACATAAAACCCACATAAATTGGGCATACGCACGTCCATATTCAACAAGGAGCGAATATGAAGATATGTCTATTGATGAATACCGGTCTAGTTCCGCTCTGCTCTAACAGACAATAGACACGTCCAATATATATGTTGAATATTAAGTTCCAAAATAAGGCACAGAAAAAAACCTATTCAATGATTGTTCCATGCTAATAAGAGTCATTAATAACAAAACATTGAAAATAAAAAAAAGTTTTTCTTTTAATTTTTCCCCCATAAAATACATGTAAATAGGATATTCGTAATGTCTACTGTACATAAAATGCATTTATACAGTTGCTCCTGACCACATGTTCTAGCTATGTGACCGCCAACACTAGTAATCAGCATACTCCACATCTGTAGCTAGTGCAAGTGATACAACTAAATATCACGTACCTTAGAGATGCCCGGATCTTGAAGCTTGGCATGCCCTTACTGTACATTGACTACGTGCATACGCCCATTCCCCTTTTGGACTACCCATGAATACATAGCTGTAGTAAGGGTCCTTCGCACTTGAAGATACATTGGATGTTGGTAGATTCTCTGACGTATGGTTTGATTCTGGATAAGAGTGATTTTGCGCAAAATACGACATGTATGAACATTTATGTTCCTTAATAAATCGGCCCTGAATGAGTGACATTATGTCACTCATTGAGGTTATAGGTGCCCCTACATCCTGGTGCCCTAGACAACCACCTAGGTTTGTCTAGTGGTAGCGCCAGCCCTGACGAGTTAAAATATGAAGAGAAGGTGTTGCACTACTATTTCTATGTAGGACATGTACAAGCATGTGCACATATCCAATAGTATCATCCACCATATTTGCTAAATATACTTTATGTAAATAGGGTTAAGTATGTATAAACATAGATAATATTTTTTTTTGCTGAATGACAATGAAAGACCATTTACAAGCGTCAGACCCACCATGTGCCATGGGTGCATGGATCAAGTTGGTGGTGTTTGCGGAAAAGCAGATATGTATGCATTCCTAAAGTATGGAGAGCAGTGCAGAATATTTTCCTTTGTTTAGTAAGATTATTGAAATGAGAGAGAGGGCAGGAGACAGTGTGTTGTTAGGGGCGGTACTCGCTGTGTGTAGGGCAGCACAGCATTTTACTCTTGTTTGCGTGTTATACTTGGGTGGAGAAGCCCACTCCAAACAATATAATAAAAAAGCTTCACACAAACAAAATTGCCACCTGTAACAAAGACAGTCCCAATGTCCCCTCAGTCTCATGATTTATTTAAGCCATAAATGAGACTAAACCAAGCAGTATTTCAGGAGAAAAACATAAAGTTTATTTTATTGACAGTGGTATTACTAAAGGGATAGAAGTTTGGGTTATGCTGTGAGCTTTATAGGGCAACTCGAGAGATATTTCAGCCTCTGTTTTTCATCCTCTTTTGCTTAATATGACCGTATTTTGTTGTAGATTAGAAGCATGCATGAAATCCAGCCGCTAGACTTGTTACTGTCCCTAAACATTGTGGGCTTGCTACATGTTCCAACGTATGTCCCGTTACATGCTGCATTTTGCATGAAATTGTTCTACACATGCTCAGAAATGGATTTTACGCTGGATGCAATTCAAGTTCAAATTTAAGCAAAATTTCCGACGGCGTACGATTTGAAGGGTGAAACAGGAGATGGAAGGGGCATGTGCATATAAGCAATGTACAATAAGGGTGTGCCAAGGTCAAGGGCAGTCGTCTGACAGAAGCTCTGGGCATCTCATGTAAGGGATTTTTAGCTGTATCACTTGCACTAGCTACAGGGCAGGTGTAAGTGCCAATTGATAATAATGTAATGATGACATGTATACATGTCAGAACATGTGTTTACAATTAAAATCAACTGTAAAAATGCATTTTATGTACTGGAGGCATTAACATCCTGATATATGTATTTCCTGCATAAAAATATCATTTGTAAATTATAATAGTATTAAGAGGTGTTAATGTATTTAATTTTTTTTCCATGTGTTCTGATGGGACTTTATATTTCACATATGCATTGTGCGTGTCCTGCAGTCTGCATACAGCAAGTACCATATAGCTAGAGCATACTTATACCTGTATTAAAAGGGAAACGTTTCTTGAGATCCACTTGTACTTGAATACGGGGGGACGTGCATGCAATTTGTCCAATTTAGAAAACACAAATGGCCTTCACATTGTCTTCCTTGATTAATCAGGCCCTGTGTGTGTTTTAATGTAATTGGCAAATGAGTGGATAGTTATTTATTTGCTTAATGCTCTCATAGAGCACATATAATTTTGCCCAGTACTGTACAAGGGGATTTTGTATCCATGTTTACAAACTGATGTTTTTATCTTTGTGAGCACAACACATGTTGTTTTAATAAAGCAAATTTTATTGGGTTTCATGGACTAAGAAAGCTTTTCTTTTCCTTTTTTCCCTGGTCATCTATATTATGCATATTGGAGAACAATAGTAATAAAGATTGGGAGACGATTGGCATCATTATATATGAAAACCATTAGAAGGAGTTACGTGATTTACTACTTTGATGGCGTCTCACTCCGATCTCATGTGAGTACATACACACGTTTTGGACTGAAAATAATTATATATACACACGCATCTAGCAAAGAGTTTAATTACATTACACAAGAAACTTTTTCTTCACACATCTACATTGCATTTCTGGACTTTTCTATCAATATATTCTAGCCAATTGACTCTCGTCTGAGTTTTTTGCATCAAAGGTAGTATGCGTGTTTATTATATCTTTATATAAAAAAAGTGAACTGTTCAACCTCACAAGGACCTAGCATGGGAAATTGAATGGATTATCCTGCACATCCTTATATCTTATTATGCAATTAGCACTGAGCTACTCCTCTCAGAATTTGAGGTTTGTGACATACCTATTTCAGTGGATATTTATTTGAGCAGTGTGTGCTACTTTATACATAAGCTTTGAAGTGCTATGGAAAAAAAATCAACCGTGACAATGCCCTTTTTGTTTGCCTATTTTCCACATTATTTTTACTACGCAGGCTGACACAGACATTAACATTGACACAAACATGGAAATATTGAGGTTTCTTCCCTCCTTCTTTCACTGTAACCAATGGTCTCCTATTACATATGTACAAGAGCCAAGGAAGGCCACCACTAAGCTTGAAATGGGAAGTCACAATACTGTGACAAGCAATTTATTGAATAGGCCATATCCCATAAGTCACAAAGAGCCTCAATCATAGCCGAATTACTTAACTATATGAAACGAGAGTAGAGGGAAGTGGCAGGGGTGCATGAAAATCATGAAATGTATTCTCACTTGTAGTGTTGACATCAAAGTTTCTTTATGTAGGGCAAGCTGTTCCGGAGCTGTCTATATGAGATTAATGTAGCTCATTGTGATAGCTCATTCCAGGGGCGCACGCAGGGGGGTTTCTGGTTCTCCAGAAACCCCTCCCCTCTGCGAACGAACGGTACTGTACAGCAGCCGCGGCGTTGTCAAAGAAGCGTCCATGGCGGTGCTGTGTTGTACAGTACTGCCGTGGACGCTTCTTTGACAGTGCCGCGGCTGCTGTCCAATTCAGAATCGCCGAAATGGAGCTGCTGCACATGCGTGGGCGCATGCGCAGCAGCTCGCTCTCTCTTTATAATTTTTTGGGGGGAGGGAAACCCCCCTTAAAAATCCTGCGTTTGCCCATGCATTCATAAAAGGTATTGTCATGGGCAATGAATATACTTGTTACCATTTCGTGGTGTATTGTGGATATGTAATATATTGCTGCATTAATGTGAAGGGTGGCCTTGATGGCAGCAATTACAAGAGGTACTTTCTGCCCCAGTTAGCTGGTGGGTATGGTATTAAAGTAATTTTATCGTTTTCCAATAAGCATTGTCTAAGCGATTTGTGTGGTTCCGAAGCAAAAGCAATTTATTTAGCAAAAGCAATTTGTTTAGCAGCTCAATACATAAGTACAATACAGTACAATATAGCCGATACATGATACCTATTAAAGATGTTACATTAAAGCAGGAAAGTATAAAAACACTGAATACATTACATCTTCCTTATAGGGATCACCCAGGTTCAATGAATGCAGCCATGCCCTCCTGTTTCCAGCATCAAAAAGAGCTAGAACAAAAAGCCAGCATGCTTGAATATACTTGTCCAGATAACACTTAGTGAGGTCTTCATTGGTCCAGGGTTAATGGTATTCCAGTTCCTTGCAAGTGATAGGTCAGTTCATTTGATCCTTACAAAGGGTGAGGGGAAACTTCCCCCACCCTATTGTTCCCATGATTTGACTCTGAATGACCAGTTCAAACTGACCCACACAAAAGTATTTTTGAGCATTAATCTCATATTGCTTGTATCTTGCGATCGCTAGATGCGATCACTATTCCGTCCACACCGGGTTAATGCTGGTGAAATAAGCTTTAACATGAGACCAAACTCTTTATCTTTTAAAACACCTAAATCATAAATACCTTTACTACAGTATTATATATGAATAAATATACAATCTAATACATTTTACTAATAAATGAATGTGGATTGGAACCTTAATAAATATGAAATATATATATAAGTGAATGTGTAAGTGCGATTGCATCATGAAATGCAATCACGCGGTAAAACAATATTAATCAATATACTTTCTTTCATTCAATTATACGACTTTGACAATGGGCAACCAATACCAGAAGACCCCATCCCCCCTAATACATGGGTGCTTACCACAGTAAAAATGTGGAGTGGACACCAGTGGTGATGCAGTGCCAACATACATAAATAATGGCATTGGGCCATCTCAGTTCAAAATAACAAAAACTTCATTACACCCTGCCATCTCCTCCAGTACATAAGCATCACGGTTGCAGATAACTTTGCATCTGATAACTCCAACTAATCCAGCACACATATAGCAGCAATAAAACAGTTCTGCCAGTTCACATACCCGGTGTTATGGATGCAGTTGTTTCACAGCGTCACTCAGAGCTCATAGACAATAGGCATGGACCAGAGGTTCTTGCAAGCTTCTTGTGCACTCCATCCCCTACACCAGAGACCCTCCTCTACAAACAATACACCTGCCCAACCCACAAGCCGTTGGCACTACATTACAAAAAAAAAGTCAAGGAAATAAATAAAAAAAACTGTGTCGAATGATGCTAATTAGCACTTCACATGATGGGCTCCTGTCAGGTAATGAGATAATTAATTACAGCCGCTAGTCCTATTTATAATATAGAGCTTTCCCATGTCCTCATCGCTGAGCCTCTAGGAAATGTTATAAATAGGACTAGCGGCTGTAATTATATCATATAATCATATCATGTAAAGTGCTAGATAGCACATAGTTGCCTACTCTCCCGGACATTCCAGAATTTTTGGGAGTTCTCCCGGACTCCCGAGAGAGCAGGCAAAAATCCCGGATCCAGCTTCTCCCCGTTGTTGTAGATGGTGGGGGCGGGGCTAACCGCGCCATCGTGGCCCCGCCCCTGCTACGATTGGCCAGAATTTCCTACGATTGACAGGGGCGGAGCCTAACGGTGCATCCCGCGTAGCCACGCCCCCCTCGACGGACCCCCCTCCCGGACGGCTGGCTTCAAGAGTAGGTAAGTATGAGATATATATTTCTACTATGACATTTATAATGAGATTACGCCAATGATCTAGTCTCTCGATTGTTAAGTCTCCTTTGATATTTTATCCATTTAACCAGAATTTACTGAAACAATTGCCTATCATATCTATTGTTGTTACACATGTATTTGTAATAAATTTTATATCGATTTGAGTCTTGCGCTATCTTATCATATTACAGTAGTTTTTACATTATTGACGGGTCCAGACCCCGTCTAGACAGCTGCATCTCGATCGATTGATATAGGATAACTAGCGCCCCATACATGCGTGTTTGTTTTGATAAAGTATGAGATAGCATTGTTCTACGTGTTTTGTTATTTTAACAAGCAAGGATTCTGTGGATTATTTTGGGTTTGAAAGCTGCAATACTATGGATTTATTTTATTTTATGGACATGGCTTTTTTTTAGGTTTCAAGCCTCAAGGACGTGGATGTATTGTAAAAAATGGAGGGAGAAAAAACAAAGCACCTGATATCGGTATGCTTAGACCAATATAACAAGGTGATTATATATATTTGTGTTAATATGGGTTACAGATGAAGAGCCTGGATGTTGGTGAGTACTACTATTTAAAATAAAGTTATTCCCGAAGAGCCAGCATGCCTTGGTCTCCTGGTGCATGTAGTACTACAAGCACGAGCATTCCCAAACTAATAATGGCAGGATGAGCTTGTGGGGACTTGTAGTGCACCAGGGCCAAACGAGTGTTTTTACTGTAAAATATTTGTTATAACCCCACACCCACTGCCCAGAGGCGTGGAAAGAGCCCTAGTGCTTTCAGCACAGGGCTAAGTACCCCGGGGGAAAGGGGGTACACTTTTTTGCAGACCCCATTTCCCTAGGTGCTTCAGCCCAATTCTGACCGGCCTGGGGTTGGTTGTCATTAGGGCAGAGGAACCCCACTCTGCGGGTTTCCCTGCTACCTAATGCTGGTACTAGTAAAATTGGTTCAACCCCACACTTTTTGACCCCGTGATTTTATTAGTACCAACACTAGTGTTAAGCTGTACGTGAAGGGGAGAGGAGGGCACGCTGTTTTTTAAAATGTATTAACTGACTTTTTTTTTTTTTTTATGTATTGTCGGCGGTATTGCCGGCAAGTGGGGGGGGCAAGGGGGGGATTTTTTATGTATTTTTTCTTATTTGGTACTGCGGGGGGGGGATTGGGGTATTAGGTATAGCCACTTTAAGTGTAATTCCTTCTGTGACTGTCGGCAATGAGTTTTTTTTTTATCCAACAAGAACTGAGTTAATGTACTGTAAGCCCGCCTACTTAATAGACAGCCTGCCAGTAAGGAGCAGTCAGTGATATATGCATGTCAACAATTTGTAAATATTTGGGAGGGTAGTCGTACTTGTAATTAGATTGAATCAACCTCTCCAAAAGGGAAACTACTAATTAGAGAGCATTCCTGGCAAGGGAGTGCCTTGGATGCAAACTAGATTGTCAGTTTGTCTTTTCTGATTGGGATTTACATTCAGTTTGTCTGGTTGTGGTTTAGATACATCAGTGATATCATCATATTATGGGATGGCACCCAAGATCCATTTTTGACCTTTGTTGATAGTCTCAACCAAAATGTGATGAATGCCAGACTTACCTCAGACAATTGTAAGTGTACCATTGTTTTTTATTGTTTATCATAGTTATATAAGATTGTTAACAAATGGAAACACGTCTAAGATATAAAACAAAGAACGGCGCATTTCCACTCTTTACTCCATATTTTCCGCCGCACTGCTCTGTTGGTGTGGCTGGAGGAGGAGTTAGGATGGGGTTAGAACAATTATTACCATGTAGGGTGTTGCAGTGGTAGTTTTTGATCAAAGCTCCATTATATAGAACAACTCAATATTCCACGTGGCGCATCTCTACTCCAATAATAGAGCACCAGGCCTCTATGTACATTGGTATCTCTTACATATCAGTACATAGTGCTCTATGTTTTTATGTTTAGGGAATAGGAAGGGGTCAAAAGGTGAAGTAGACAAGAGCAATAAAGATTACACATGAAACGATATATAAAACTTTTCAACTTTTAAAACACAAACATTATAAACAGACAGAAGTATAATAAGACACTGTAATAAAGAGAATAGTTATATACACTGAAAGACTACCCGAAACTTTAAGAAGGACAATGTCATATGTTATACTCAGCTGTAGATTGGATAACTGAAGACAGGCTTGCAAACCCAAATTTTAAAAAATGTAAGCTATTTCCTGGATAGTTTTGCAATGTGGCATATTGTACTCTAAGACGTGTAAGTGTTTTTTTTATAAACGCTCCATCAGTAATGCATAGTTATATATTGTGACTAGAACACTTATAAGTAATTTATGGTATACATTTATTTAAAGAGATATTTTTTACTTTATTTTTGTTTGGAAAGTAAAGTAAAATAAAATGTTTAGACATTTCTTAAATGTTACATGTAGACAGCAACAAAAATGCCACCTTGTGGTGATATGATCATGCAAAATAAGATATTTTCAGATCCATTATTACTATACATGTTGTAGCACTGTTGTTTAATTTAGCAGGAAAATACCTAGAATTCACCTTTAAGGAAAGAGGGTTAATAGTAGGTTCAGAAAAAGTAACCTAAAGAACCATCAAGAAATAAAAACTAAGACCTTTTTTCATGTCACAAAATATCTGGAAGTCAGACTTTGCTGTAAACACACAGACTTGGCACACACAGTATAGCAGTCTTTACAATTCTGACTATGAAGTTGTTGATGTCAGATTTTATTTAATCAGCAGTTTCCCAGTCAGTATATAAAACCTGGTATGCTGAGAGTTTATGGCAAAGTCTCATTTATATTGCTTTCCATTTAACATGTGAAAGGAAATGTCCATCTTTCTAGACTATTTTTACTCTAAATAAGATTTAATGGAACCAACAGGTCAATTTTGCAGTTTTGGCTCTCCTGCCAAAAATTTTTTATGATATAATCTCACGCCCGGGATTTTGAAAAGTGATCTGTTGGGCAGATGATGCAGAGGTGGGGGCTAGATATGGAGTGGTGGGGCCAGACATGGAGTGGTGGGGCCAGACATGAAGTGGTGATTGCAAGACATGGAGTGGTGGTTGCAAGATATGATGTGGTGGTTGCAAGATATGGTGTGGTGGTTGCAAGATATATGCAGTGGTAGGGGCTATATATAACAGTGGTGGATGCTAGGTATAGCAGTGGTGGGAATTATATATATATACAGTGGTAGTTGCTAGATATGCAGTGGTAGTTGCTAGATATGCAGTGGTGGGGGCTTTATATAACAGTGGTGGGGGAATTATATATACAGTGGTAGTTACTAGTTAAGCAGTGATAGTTGCTATATATACAGTGGGGAGGCTAGATATAGCCGTGGTGGAGGCTAGATATAATGTGTTATCTGTAAATAAGATCATATCTATATACATTATGTTCACTACAAGGCCAACATCATATAACAAATGTGCATGGTTAGAATAAAAGTAAAGTAATTTAAACTGATAATAGTATTGTGAATAGTTAGTTTTCTCAAGCTGGGTTAGCAGAAACGGTACTGCACAGTATTACTATAGATTGTCATCTTTATTATTTCTATGGGTAGATTTATCACACCTTCTATAAAAGGAAAGTGTTGGTGCTGCCCATACCAATCAACCAGATCCTAGCTATCATTTTCAAGTACACACTAGCTAGAATCTGATTGGTTGCTATGGGAACACCTCTACTTTTCCTTTTTAGAAGGTGTGATAAATCTACCCCTGAATGTTATATTTTCAAATGGACACCAACTGATTCCCTGACTGTAGCTGCATTTCATCCTTCTGGTGTTTTGACCTGTGACTTTCCTTTCTGTAAAAGTTAGGTACAAACTCTGTGTATTTCTGCGGTATGATAGTAATGGGGTATATTTGCAGATGCTATAACTTGATTTATTTAATGATCTTAATAAATAATGGATCACATGAACTTCACATTGTATCTCTTTCAAGTATTAGACCAAAAGCAGGTACTGAAAATGATAACACACAATAATGTGCCTGAGCAAAAGAGAATTGGTGCCGTGCAGTTGGTTGTTATTCAAATTGTGGAATATTGTGAGGGACAAACATTTACAGAGACAATCTTACAAAATCAACCAAGGTGCCCAAAACTCAGTTCTCATTAGCTACCAACAGTTAATGTTAATCGTGCACAGGTGAGTTAATCTATTTGGCTGGTTTAGTAATTATCCTACCTGTTTGTACTGACAGAAATCCTGAAAACATGACCTGTTGGTTGCTCTTAAGGACTGGGCTTGACTTTATTTGATCACTTATTCATTAATTACTGACAACTGTTAGGGCTAGATTGACTAAACTGCGGGTTTGAAAAAGTGGAGATGCCACCTATAGCAACCAATTAGATTCTAGTTATCATTTATTTAGTGCATTCTACAAAATGACAGCTATAATCTGATTGGTTGCTATAGGCTAGTGGTTCCCAAACTTTTGCAGTTCGCGGCACCCTTAGAGTCTCCAAAAAATTTTCAGGGCACCCCTTCAAAATAATTACCGAGCCGTCCCATTTTATAAGTAGTCAAAAAGACGTAATAAATATTTAGGTCAGAACAGAAATACTTATTTAGTTGTATAAAAAAATAATACACATAAATCCAAGGGAAAAGAATTTATTTATGTATATTTTTTTCAATTATATTTCTGTCAAAGAATAATTTACAGCTAACACACTCAGTGCCCCTCTTCATCCACACACTCAGTGCCCCTCTTCATCCACACACTCTGTGCCCTCTGCATCCACACACACCGTGCCCCCTGCATCCACACACACCGTGCCCCCTGCATCCACACACACCGTGCCCCCTGCATCCACACACACCGTGCCCCCTGCATCCACACACACCGTGCCCCCTGCATCCACACACACCGTGCCCCCTGCATCCACACACACCGTGCCCCCTGCATCCACACACACCGTGCCCCCTGCATCCACACACACCGTGCCCCCTGCATCCACACACTCAGTGCCCCCTGCATCCACACACTCAGTGTCCCCTGCATCCACACACTCATCCACACACTCAGTGCCCCCTACATCCACACACACTGTGCCCCCTCAGCCTCTGCCCGCTCTGTCCCCTCAGCCTCTGCCCCCTCAGCCTCTGCCCCTCGCTGTGCCCTCAGCCTCTGCCCGCTCTGTTCCCTCTGCCTCTGCCCGCTCTGTCCCCTCAGCCTCTGCCCGCTCTGTCCCCTCAGCCTCTGCCCGCTCTGTCCCCTAAGCCTCTGCCCCTCGCTGTGTCCTCAGCCTCTGCCCGCTCTGTCCTCTCAGCCTCTGCCCCTCGCTGTGCCCTCAGCCTCTGCCCGCTCTGTCCCCTCTGCCTCTGCCCGCTCTGTCCTCTCTGCCTCTGCCCGCTCTGTCCCCTCAGCCTTTGCCCCTCGCTGTGCCCTAAGCTTCTGCCCGCTCTGTCCCCTCAGCCTCTGCCCCACGCTGTGTCCTCAGCCTCTGCCCCTCGCTGTGCCCCCGCCGTGGACAGGAAGAAAATAACAACTACTTACCAAGCCGGCGGCGCCCGGGACCCAGCATCCTCCTCCTTCCTCGTTTCTCACTGAATGCCGGGCGTGACGTCAGTGAGAAACGAGGAAGGAGGAGGATGCTGGGTCCCGGGCGCCGCTGGATTGGTAAGTAGTTGTTTTTCTTTTTCCTTCCTGTCCACGGCACCCCTGTGACAGCGGCGGCGCACAGTTTGGGAACCTAGGCTATAGGCAACATCTCCACTTTTTCAAACCCGTAGTTTAGTAAATATAACCCTTAGGGATAAATTTACTAAACTACGGGTTTGGAAAAGTGGAGATGTTGCCTATAGCAACCAATCAGATTCTAGCTTGCATTTATTTATTTAGTGAATTCTACAAAATGACAGCTAGAATCTGATTGGTTGCTATTGGCAACATCTCCACTTTTTCAAATCCGCAGTTTAGTAAATATACCCCTTAGTCTCTCAGTGTAGGTTAGGCCTGGCCAACCTGTGGCTCTCCAGGTGTTGTGAAACTACAAATCGAAGCATATCTTGCCAGCTATCGGTGACCTATCTACTGGCAAAGCATGATGGGACTTGTAGTTTCGCAACACCTGGAAAGTCACAGCTTGGCCAGGCCTGGTGTAGATGGTGTTCATACTTACAACAAACCAAAGAAGACATTTTTAGTTTAATTCACCTTTAAAAGTGTCTTTTCCACAACTACGGCAGGCTGACAGGGTGTGTCTGCGGTGAAGTGTGGCTACAGAGTATCTGCAGGGAACCCATTTGTAAAGGCAAGGTGGGAGTTTCACCTGTCCATCAAGCTAAGGCTGTGGGAGGAGTCTCAACTTTATAAACCTGTATTGTGCATTTATGCTTGCCAACCAATGCCAGTGACCGGTGTCTAGAAAGGAGGTTTATTTCTAGCCAGTAATAGGTTACCTGGTGTCATCCTGACGGAAAGTGTATGCTGTGTTATTGTGGCGGAACAATAAAGGACTGTTTTTAGCAAGAAGTTGTTCATGTGTGTATCACCAGAAGGGTACCCTTGTAACACCATTCAAGATGGTGGTAGCTATCACCAAGTATTTCCAGTTATAGCCTTCTGCTGGAGGAATGAGGAAGACTAGTTAACTAAGGACAACAGTGTTACAAGAACAGTCTCTGTCCTCTTATCACTATCACCATCTCAGGATGGTGATAGCCGAGAGCAGGCAGGATAAAAACCTTTATTAGTAACATAAAACATTTTTTCCTGATTTTTGGTTAAATAAATTTATTTTATTTTTTATCTATTTTTTACTCTTTTGCTTTTTATAACAATATAACAATATAAATGGTGTAGGCTGTCACATGTGGAGCAGGCCCTACCAAGCCATATGGAACTTTTTACCAAATTCATTGTTGGGTATTCCTCGTTGTGTGTATTACCATTTTCTCTAGGGCAGCAGTGTGGGTTTTGGTGGCATGCCTTTCCTGGTTCCCTAAAACCTGTTGTTTCTGGACAGTGTTCTATCTGGGCTCAACCAGGATGAACAATGATGAGCTCTCTGTTCACTCTTCCCACACAGAAGACGGCCTCTTGACCTTTTATCTCTCTCATCCCATGATTATGCTCACTGACATGAGACTCCTCTCATGGTTCGATTTCCTTCACTTCATGTGGCAGAACTCATTCCTCCTTCCTCCAAGGTCACGTGCTTCTCCATCTAATCACTCTTCCTCTAGATAATTTTCAGAAGCTCTAATTGTGAAGTGGTCTCTTTGAATTGGTCACTTTCACCTTCTTCACAACCTGTTCACTAGCTTCAATGATAGTCTCTTCCTGTCTGAACTCTAGGATCAGCTGGGTAAACAATGGTGGTGACCAGGTTGTGTTCCCGTGGTGCAGTTCTTAGCATCCCACCTTTATCTATTATCCTGTGGATAAGCTTGTATGGCTGTACAGGTAGAATCTTGTTCTACAGCTGTTATAGATTATCAGTAGCATCTTTGAAATCTCCAAATACAACTTTCAGATCCGCCACGTAGTCACGAGCTGTAGCTCTTTCTGCACTTTTTGGACTAGTGCTTGGAGAGGTTCATTTTCAGAGTGGATGGAGGCCTATAAATCATTACTCGCCAGGGCCCAAAGAAATCTTAATGCACCACTGAGCATACTAGATGGTTGAGTACAAACCAAATTTAACTTAATAAACCACCAACTTATTTTGATATTATACTTTATTTAATATACCAAATAGTACAGCCTTTTTTGTTGTTCTCTATTCAAAAGTAAAGTCAGTTATTGTCTAACTGAACAATGACAAATATATAAAGCAGAAATATATATGTTACAATATATATGTGCTGAAATATGCACTTGTATTAATCTAGGGCAGGCATTGCACAGTTATTTTGCTTGCTTTCATAGCATTAGCATTTTGATACACTGCTTAGGAATTCTTCAAACATTTATATATAAGATTATTTAATCAAGCCCTGGATACTTCTAAATTCTGACTCATCAATGTATACTAACAACATACTAACTTATTCACTATTTCTTTTGTCCTTTCCCTAAATGCAAAGATCTATCCTGCCACACACAGCACCTAAAATAGCCCCTACGTGTAACTTCATTGTATACACATCAATTAACAATTTTGATCCATACTTACCTACTTTCTTCAGCTCCCTTCCGGGAGCCAGCCAGTGGAGGGGGGCGTGAAGGGGCGGGGTGGCCGAAATCGCGGCATTTCGGCCCCGCCCCCTGTGACGTCATGACGCAAATTGCGTCATTTGACAGCGGGGGCGGGGCCAAACGCCGCGATTCACCGGGAATCGCGGCGTTTGGGATCTAATTCTGCCCACTTCACTAGGAAGTGGGGCACTTCCTAGTGAAGTGGGCAGAATTCGGGAGATTGCCACACTCGCCCGGGAGTCCGGGAGACTCTCACAAAATGCGGGAGTCTCCCGGACATTCCGGGAGAGTTGGCAAGTATGTTTTGATCTTAAGGAAAAAGTATGCAAGAAGAAACTGGTATTAGCAAGAGCAAGTAAAGCTGCTTATGTGAGCTGACTAATGTACATAACATAACTGGAGTGTTTATATTTAACTAGAAAAGTTCACCTACTCTTTCTCAACTTTCTGCAGCGTGCTGCCATATATACGGAGGATGGTCCTTATGTAACAGAGCAGACACCGGGTGAATGACAGCTTAGCAGACTTGCTTTACAGGAATGCACTGTGTGGATTGACGGGCTTCATACACAGGGTCAGGGCAGTGGCAGATCAAGGGGAAGGATGATCTTGCCAATCGTCCCCTCCCCCTTCTATAGCAGCACACTACATATGTATGCCTGACGGCTGAGAGACAAGCAGAGGGTCCTGCCCAGCCACTCTGATTATGTTTTAAACACAGAGTGGTCTTCTGTCTGTTTGTCAGGCAGAGGATGATGGCTGTCAAGTCCAATCAAAGTGAGGGAGGGGGGCAGACCCACCAACAGGGCTGGACTGGGACTAAAAATCAGCCCTGGCATTTAAAGTACACAGGCCCACCTCAGGTCCAGAAGGAAAAAAATTGTGAGCTGTCGCGCAGCGGCGGCGCCAAAAAGGGCGTGGCCAACATGGGGCATTGATACATACATTATAATAAAACATTACATTTATCATGCCCTCCCAGCCACATCACACCATCCCCCCAGGCACATTATGACACCCCCAGCCCACTGTACTTATCTATGCTGCTGACATCCATAAGGGTGGGAACTTCCTGTAGAGTGAACAGGGAAGTTCTTAGTCTCACAAGATTACCAAATCTTGTGAGACCTAGAGCTCCTCGGCTTGCTCTGCAGGCTGTGTCCTGTCCAGGGACTGGGAGCAACTATCAGATTCCTCCTGCTAACCAGAGCTGGATTAACGCTCGGGGGGCCTGGGTTATTTAAGACAGGGGGCCCCTATTATGTAACATGGTTATCATATTAGACACAATGTTAGACAAATACACAGGCAATACTGTGTGCACTACTGTTAGGTGCCCACAGCTTTGCCTTCACAAGCAGTACAGTGTGAAGTGGGACATATCTCCCAACTGTCCTTGTAGTCTGATCAAATCTCACTAAACGAGACAGTCATCAAAATTCGGGACTTCCCCACCTGTGTTCTTGTCACTTACACCACCTGTGGTTGCTGGTGTCTTTAGTTGCTGCTTGTCTGGATCCTCGAATGCTGGAGGCCCTATTTTGAAAAAAAAAAATGGGTACATGTAATTTAGAAACCTCCAACCAGCCCTGGTGTTTAATCAATGCAACCCATGTTTTATAATTAGGCCTCCCTCCAGCCTCAGCATTAAAATTGGAGTATTCACGTTTAATAAATAAACCTATATACCTCCCTCCAAACAACCCCAGCAATAAATTAAATCGCATTTACGTTTAAGAAATATACCTATTTCCCCCAACCATCAATGCCATTAAATAATTCCTATTCACATTTAATAAATAGATGTTATTTTTCCCCCAAACGGCCCCACTTTCAATTAATAGCCCCCAAATCATATTATGCCACAATAGTGCCCCAGTTCGTACAATAGTGCCCCCAAATTATTTTATACCACAATACTGCCCCCAGTTAATATTATACCTCAATAGTGCCCCCAAATCATATTATGCCATACAGTAGTGCCCCCAAATCATATTTTGCCATACAGTAGTGCCCCAAATCATATTATGCCATACAGTAGTGCCCCAAATCATATTATGCCACAAAGTAAAAATATTAACAACACTAAATTACATTTGCATAAAATGTGAGGTTATATAAATATCCAGTAGTAATATTTAGCCCCCCCCTCCCCTCTGTGTGGCATCCTCACTTTTCTCCCCCCCCTGCTTTCTGTGTGCCATTCTCTTCCCCCTTTTCCTGCTTCTGTCTGCCATTCTCTTCCCTCTTTTCCTGCTTTGTGTGCCATTATCTTCCCCCTTTTCCTGCTTTCTGTGTACCATTCTCTTCCCCCTTTTCCTGCTTTCTGTGTGCCATTCTCTTCCCCCTTTTCCTGCTTCTGTCTGCCATTCTCTTCCCTCTTTTCCTGCTTTGTGTGCCATTATCTTCCCCCTTTTCCTGCTTTCTGTGTACCATTCTCTTCCCCCTTTTCCTGCTTTCTGTGTGCCATTCTCTTCCCCCTTTTCCTGCTTTCTGTGTGTCATTCTCTTCCCCCTTTTCCTGCTTTCTGTGTGCCATTCTCTTCCCCCTTTTCCTGCTTTCTGTGTGCCATTCTCTTCCCCCTTTTTCTGCTTTCTGTGTGCCATTCTCTTCCCCCTTTTCCTGCTTTCTGTGTGCCATTCTCTTCCCCCTTTTCCTGCTTTCTGTGTGCCATTCTCTTCCCCCTTTTCCTGCTTTCTGTGTGCTATTCACTTCCCCCTTTTCCTGCTTTCTGTGTGCCATTCTCTTCCCTCTTTTCCAGCTTACTGTGTGCCATTCTCTTCCCTCTTTTCCTGCTTTCTGTGTGCCATTCTCTTCCCCCTTTTCCTGCTTTCTGTGTGCCATTATCTTCCCCCTTTTCCTGCTTTCTGTGTGCCATTCTCTTCCCTCTTTTCCTGCTTTCCGTGTGCCATTCTCTTCCCCCTTTTCCTTCTTTCTGTGTGCCATTCTCTTCCCCCTTTTCCTGCTTTCTGTGTGCCATTCTCTTCCCCCTTTTCCTGCTTTCTGTGTGCCATTCTCTTCCCCCTTTTTCTGCTTTCTGTCTGCCATTCTCTTCCCTCTTTTCCTGCTTTCTGTGTGCCATTATCTTCCCCCTTTTCCTGCTTTCTGTGTGGCATCCGTCACCCGCTATCTCCCCCCCCTCCCCCCGTTTTACTGTACTTACCTTTTCATCTTCTTTCCTCCTCCTGTTTCTGTCTTTCTTCTTCTGTTCCACGCTCCTCAGACCCGGCCGACTCGACAGTGCAGCGCGCAGCGCTGCCCATGTGATCTGGTGGCTGGTTCCTGGGGAGGAGCCAGCCACCAGGCTGTCAATGCACGCTGTGTCAGTGCATGGTGTACGCTGTCAGTACACCGTGCACCGACTGCCAGGGACCGGACCGGCCCATCTGCCCATCGGCCCTTCTGGCATTTGCCAGAAGTGCCAGATGGCCAGTCCGGCCCTGCCCACCAATCAGAATGAAGGGTGAAGCTATGCTAAATCAATGCACCCTAAAAAAAATCTTGGTCTGCTCTTGAGTCAGCGACATTTATATCACAGTAGCTGAAGTGATTCTTTCTCTGTCAGCTTTTTAACTTACATCACACGCCATCAGGAAATTGCTCTAAAGATGTGGGATTGGCTTCATATTAAATGATGTGGAAATATCTGGAAATCTAACTTTTGGGAGTTAGTGGTACCTTAAGTTTGTCCTTTGGTACACGTAGGGGAAAGAAGTAGCTGACAACTTAATTAAACACCATAGCTGATGGCTAATTAAACAAAGTATTTGAATCACAAGCACAGGTTTTGGGTTTATTTAAATAATAAATATCATTTCAGGCTTTATGAGATTCACTGACATTTAGAACACCTGTATGTTGAACAATTTACAACATGCTATTTTAAACAGTTTATCCAAGAGAGGTTGAAATCACAATCCCTTCATTCTATTAGGAATTTATCTTGAACTCCTGATAAGGATTTACATCTTACATCTTTCTTAATATCGTAGCCTGTTGAAAGAATCATTCAGTATGTAGCAATCACTGCCCTATGTTGAAGTAGACAATTAAATTGCTTTCAGTAAACTAAAATCTTTTCTAGATGACCTGTGTGTAAACAGCTCACCCCTACTATACTGACAAAATTTTTAGATAGCAGTGTAAATTTTGACAAACAGAAGAGCAATCGCTATACAATTTGATGACAACATGCCAACAATTTATGGACTGAATGCAAACAAACTGAACCAGTACTTTTTGCTTTCTGGTTCTAAGATAACCCCACAGACCCACTAAGAGAGGTCATCAGCCAACCAGATTGTAGATTTTTCTAGATGGACTGATTGGATTGTGATTACACAAAAAGTACACCAGTGATGCAATGTAACAAACATGTTAATGCCAAAAAGTCAGATTGGCTGACAAGATCTGTTTTTTTGCGGACAGCTTAAAAAAACACTCCAAACAAAATGCTAATTGCTAAATAACTGTCCCCCAAAAACACAACTACAGGAGTGATACAATGGTAATATCTATAAATACACATAATATCTAACCCTTAAACATACAAACCAACATTTGGGTAGGTAGCCTTGGAATAGGGGGCATGGCTATGGCTTGATGGGGACGTGGTCACATTCAGTGTTGTGTGCCTAACACTTTTGAAGCACTAGGCTGCCTGTTCCTCTCTCCCCTTCAAAACCTTCATTGCCGGGGCGCACCAGTTCCTTGCAGAGTAGCAAGAGTATTGTGAACAGACCATATCTCCCTATCTTTCCACCAATCTGGACAGAGCTGTCCTGGTTCGGGATAGTTAGGAGGTGTGCCTTAAAGTTTATTATATTATCTCATCCCGCTAAATGAAATCTAATTATTGCATTTCTGTGCACAATTAGGCACATTGTCTGCACTTCTCCTGTCCATGCTTGGCCACTTTGAGCAGATAATTGTCCATCCCACAACTGATGCCATCTTTATGCAAAAATTCACTCACAACTCTGTAAAAATAGGTGCAAGTTATCAACACAATATAAATATGAAACATCTGTGTCACCATATTGTTTTTAGCATCATAAGTAACCCCCCTGCCCCCTAAGCCAGACAGGAATTTTCCAATGGAGTCTCCGTGGCAAATTCAATCCTGAAATAGAGGCCTAGTTTAAATGATGACCTAGTATATCTGGCTGCCAAATAGAGAACAACTCGGTCACTTTTTATGTGGTCAGATTTGTATTGATGACTTGTATCTTCATTTACCTTGTAAGTAAGTTTGCTTTTTTATGAAAACAAGGAGATTTTAATATTTGCAAAGACAAAGACATTTGCATTGAATATATGCCATGCCTTGTAAGGATTGTAGTCTCTATCCTCACCAGGAATAAAAGTGATTCAACTTTTTGTTTCAGGAACAAAATATTAAGGTTATTATTATTTTATATATGAAAGTTCCAAAGTGCTTTTAAACCACCAGAAATCTAATGTCATAAATCACTCTATTAACTGTGGTGCAGATGTCTATAAATTATTTGTGCCAATAATCACAAAATTACAGTTTGTACTTGTGCATATAAATCTGTCACTTTTTAGTCTCGTTGTAAAGTACCGTATTTGCCGGTGTATAAGACGACTGGGCGTATAAGACGACCCCCAACATTTCCACTCAAAATATAGAGTTTGTTATATACTCGCCGTATAAGACTACCCCCTCTTCCGCACACCTTCCACACACCAAATAAAACGTAAAAGAACATCAGATTTGATTTCAACATGTTAATTTATATTCAAATGCCTATGACATGCAGGAAAACTGTCACAAGGCTGTATGTTATCAAACATGTACAGTAAACATAAAACAGTGCAAGTTTATTAAACGTAATTCACTTGTCAATGATAGAAGGAAGATAACAAATAGAGGGAGAGAGCAAGTGCACACTTACCCCTTGGCATAATCTTTAATGCTTTTTCATTTGATTTCCGAACCATCTTTTCTGTTACTCCATATTGTCTTGCAGCAGCACAATTATTATGTTCCATGGCAAAGTTTACAACTTTAAGTTTAAAACTTGCATCATATTTCTTTCTTTTTGCTGGTGCCATGATAGGGTTGATAGGGGTTTGACTGCTGGACATTTTCTATGCTGTATTGTACTGTACAATGGTTCAGTACTGTGGTTGGCTGTTGGCTGTATACAAAGCCTGATTGGATTGGTCCCTGCTCCCTGTCTGCCCTCCCTGTCAGCAGAACGGGCCGGTCACGCCGAAAAGGCTGGCACCCCTGTATCACTGCTGATGCTCACCGCAGCCACGCTGATGACCCGCCGCGGCCGCACTGGATACCGCGCGATACTGGACCCGGTGTATAAGACGACCCCCCCACTTGGAGGCATGTTTTTCAGGGCAAAAAAGTAGTCTTATATGCCAGCAAATATAGTAAATGTTTTATATATATTTCAATACCTAAAGCCACTTTATATATGCTCCTTTTGGTGTTCAGTAATTCACAATGAAAACAGCAGTACTGAAATTACATTAACACAGAACAGCCTGTTGACATACTATTTTGTACACTGTCATCTAACATATGGAAAGACTTGTGTTTACTGTTGTATAGATTGCTGTCTTTTGGGAATATAAATATCATAGTTCGAACAAATATCTTATTGCATTAATATTAAATGCATATAATGGCTGTATCCTTTTTGCCTTATGAAACATATATTTGGAATGTTACTCTGTGCATTGTACCATTACGCACAGCAATCTGGGGACATGATGATGGGTCCCATGAGTACTGATCTCTTAAATCGATGATGGTGCTTAATCTCACCAAACCCCTCTTACGGATGTTATTTCTTTCAACAGAATATGAAAGGCCTAGTTTTTGAGAGTTCAAAAGTTGTATTTTCACTACACAGATAACTTTATTTAGAAGGAAATTATATTCATCTACAAGTAAATGTAGTCTATCATCAGCGCTCATGGATTATGGGGGCACTGCAGGCGGAACGCTACGAGGGTGGGAGAACTGTTAATCAGGCCCTGCCTATCAGGAAGGCTGTAGCAGTGATTATTTTTTTTGCTGTGTTGGTAGACACATAATTAAATTGTGTATTCCATATCCAGCAACCTCTGGCTTTTTGAGGGCTTTGAAAGGTAGAACAGTTCAGCATGGTAGCAGGCAATTCATCTTATCTATAAACACTCATTATATGATATCAAAGTAGGTTTTACGTGCACCGGAGAATTCACTGGTACCTTTAATGGACAGTCCATATAGCATTTTGCTATTTAATTTAATTTAAGGAATTCAAGCTATACAATTAAATAATTTCAATTAATATAGTAACAATGCAAAATAAATAAAAAATTAAACATTAATTTAGTAAATATATTTACTATGTGTGCATATAGAATAAGCACATAATATCTACATATCTTTTCTGTCTGTGTGGCAAGATTCTGCTGATCAACTTCTGCTCGTGAATCATCATACAGAGAGTATTTTAATGGAATATGGGAAAACAAGGAGGAAGAAAATCAACTAATTAGTAATACAATGGAGTTTAGGTTAACACTGCATAGGACACCGTAAAGTTAAAATAGACATCTTTTAGCTAATTAACATATTTTGATTGAATAGTATATACAGATTATTTGTGTTTGTTATTTGTTCTGGAAATGGTTTTACTTTTTAATAATTACTGATTGCTGCTTTTATAAGTTTGTCTCCATCCTTTCCTCCTGATTTTTCCTTTTTAATGCCAATGGCTGTAATGTGCACATAAGAAGCAGAACAAACCAGCAGCGTTACAGCAGTGAACAGCAGTGTCCCCCATGTTACTGAAGGGGTAGACAATGTTTTTAATCTTAAAAGAGGAGTATGATGAAAATATGATTTAGGTATTAAATATGCAAAAAGTGAAACATAATTCAATTTTTGCATTTTATTTTAACTATGCAATAATCCCCATTTTTCATTTATTATGCTTGATTTTTAATGGGATTCACTACCTTCTACCACTCTAGAACCCATCTCTTTGTTTCTTGCAGAGTAAACATTGACAAATGCTAACTGTACTGTCAAAGAGTGCTTTAAAGATATACTGATACATGAACATGAGATAGACTTTAGTTCCTTTTTAAATGACCCCTGCCCTCAAGCAGGGGTCATTTAAATGGATTGTTGGAACTCTTTGTATAGTGCTTATAAAATAGTAAATAAAACCTGAAAAATGCTAATTTAATTTAAATATTGATCTTCTTCAAAATGGCTTAGTTGAACTGAAAAGTGATGTCAATATTAAATTGATATCCCTATTTACAGTGACAAACGTGAATTTTAAAAAACATTTGTGCTATGCCACAGCTTTTTTGACAGGTCACAGTTACCAAAATAATTAGTAATTTATAAATATAATAGTAATAACACAATACTACATAATAAATTATCATAAGGCCTGACTTTCTTTTTAATTAAAGTGCAGTTGAAACTTTAAATAAGCAGATCAACAAATTGTGAGGTCTCTGGTGTAGCAACTAACAACTCTTTGTGGTCAAGTTGTACAAGGAAATCTAAACACTTCTCCTGTGCAGAGATGAATGAATAAAATACTTGTGTCGTCGTCGGCCAACACATTTCTTTGTGGAGCACTTAGAGCAACGTTAATTGCGGTTCTACGCCGTAGACGCCACATTTTGCAATAAGGACTTAGTAGATTTTTATCACCCGTGAAGTCCGGGTGTCTCAGAGGAGAAGACACTGACCTGAGGATGTGGTCTTAGTGATTGAGATTGTGCCTCCATCCTTATTGCAAGCAGTGTCCTCATACCTCTTGCCTGTTTGTTAATACCCAGGGGTAAATGTATCAAGCTGAGAGTTTTTCGGCGGGTTTGAAAAGTGGAGATGTTGCATATAGCAACCAATCAGATTCTAGCTATCATTTTGTAGAATGTACTAAATAAATGATAGCTGGAATCTGATTGGTTTTTCAAACCCGCCGGAAAACTCTCAGCTTGATACATTTACCCCCCAGTGTAGTTTTATTAATTTGTTTGTTCCCAATTGTAAAGTTCTGTGGAGTATATTTGCACCATATAAGTACATGTTAATAAAATTAATAATCGTGCTTAAATAGACCGACCTAAGGAACCTTTTGTTCACCTGCTCATTAATGCAAATATAATCAGCTTATCATGTGGCAGCAACTCAATGCATAAAGGCATGTAGGCATAGTCAAGAGGATCAGTTGTTGTTCAGACCAGAACACCAGAATGTGTGAATATATTTGACCTAAATGACTTTTTAAATGCTGATCTCCTGTCAAACACAAAGGTCTCTAAAGTTTACAGAGAATGATGTTGTGACAGGATGGACGGCCTATGCCACCCTGTGCGTTGTGCTAGGCTTGCCTTGCCACCTTTCCCTTTTCTTTATCCCAAATGCGCCACTCCTGTCACAGTAGGAGGAGCCTGCTGCCACTACTAGGCTCCTTGTCCTAGAACCGGTTCCTTCTGGGTAAATCTCGCTGCTAGTGCACCTACTTGCTGGTACACCTGGGCTGGTACCCCTGACCTCTTGCCTTCAGATCAGGGTTGCTGGGGCTGGTTTCTCCTGGCCTATCACACTGGCCAGGTTGCGGGCAAAGCATTGGTACTGGAGTGCTGGGTCCCAACCTCAGAACAGCCGGATAACAGATTAGATTTGATCTAATCTGCAGGTCACAGGAACTATAGCAGGTAGGTAGGCATCAAAGCAGGTTCCTTAAGCAGTGATGTTTATAAGCTCATAAAATTCTGAAACGGACAGTTAAATCCACTAGTTTAAGGTACTAGGGATCTCACGAAGTACAGATGGTATAATGCATTACATGGTCAAACAGTCCACTTTTTATACAGATTTACACAGATACCCTGAGAGGAGGTAATCCAGCCTCCTGCCCCTCTAACCGATCCAGGTGATTCATGCAACCTGCACATAAATTAGCCTGGAGGGGTTTAACACCTTTTTACATTGCTACTAGCGGTGCTACTACGTCTGAGGTTTTCTATTGCATGTTTACCATCAGGATATAATATTTCTATAATCTTTGCTTTTAACACAATTTAACTTGCAAAATTCACATTCATCTGTGATCACTTGCATCTTAAGCCTTAGTAACCTAGGGAGTCTACCAGCAAGTCAAATGTCCTGTTCTTTCAGGCTACACAAATGTGTTGGTCACTTCACGTGAAAAGACTTAATTAACATGATATTAACTGTCTCCAGACAGTGACAAGACCCAAACATGACATCTGTCTTCGAAGTCATACATTTCCATACCAAACACATACCAATATAGAAAGATAAGTACATTTGCAATGATATACATTGGCGCACCATGCTAATAATTTAAATATATTTATACAATAAGTTATTTATGAGTGATCCAACCACAAATGTGCAAAATAAAAAAACAGCCATTGAGCGGCTATTCAGTGGTCGCTAATACATTGTTAAGGAGAAAGGTTCAGAGGAGAATGGCCAGACTGATTCTAGCTAGCAGAAGACAGTAATTCAAATAACCATGTGTTACAACAGTGGTATGCAAAAGAGCATCTCTTAATGCACAGCATGTCGAATCTTGAAGTGGATGAGTTACAGCAGCAGGAGACCACACAGGGTTTCACTCCTGTCAGCTATTGCCTGGTCTGATGAATCTCGACTTCTGCTGTGACATGCAGATGGTCAGCGTTTGGTATAAACAACATGAAACCATGGATCCATCCTGCTTTTTGTCAATTGTACAGGCTGGTGGTAGTGGTGATGGTGTAATGCTGGGAGGAAGTTTTCTTGGCACACATTAAGCCCCTTAATACCGACTGAGTGAAGATTAAATGTAGCAGCCTACCTGAGTATTGTTGCTGGCCATGTACATACCTTCTAGCCCCAGTTTACCAATATTCTAATGGCTAAATAGTGCACTCTTTTACAAAGCACATGTCATCTAAAGCTGGTACCACAAACAAGACAATGAGCTCAGTGTACTACAATGGTTTCCATGGTCACCAAATTTCAATCCAATAGAGCACATTTGGGATGTTGTGGAACAGGAGATTAACATCATGAATGTGCAGCTGATAAACCTACAGCAACTGTGAGATGCGATAATGTTAGCATGGACCAGGATCTCTAAGGAATGTATCCAGCATCTTGTTGAATTCATGTCACAAAGAATTCAGGCTGTTCTGTGGGCAAAGGGGGTCCTACCCATTACTAGAAAGACGTATCTAATAAAGTGGACACTGAGTGTATGTCACTATGAGGCACACTATATAACTGTTTATTTAGATCAACATATGTATCTCCTAAAAGTCTGGTTAAATGTGCTCAACTACTAGCTCTGGCATTGCTTCATTTGTAGGACCAAAGCAAACAGCTCAATGAGTCAAGATCCGTATAAGATTGAATCTCTATCAGGTGTTTTTCTTAGTGTATTGTCCACATCTGGGCACATTGCTTGGGTCCTATACAATCCAGCCATTTAGTAGCAGTTCTGACCATTTAGCACTTGCTCAGTAGACAATAAACACACAATTAAGGCATTAATTCTATTATATCACTACACAGGCCTTATAATTTGCAGTCAGTGGCCAGGAGATACGTTTATGAAGACGTCCTTCTGATGGTAACCGTATTATATGATGTAACTATCATATGACGTCCTTCTGATGGTAACCCTATTATATGATGTACGTTTTACCTAAAGCCGCAATGAAAAATTCCCTATAATTGAAAATGATTACCAAAATATTTTATCTTAATAAAAAAATAAATTTTTATGAAAACAGTTCCACAGGTAACTGTGTAGAAAAGGTGGTTTCCCACAGCAATCAAACAAACGTTTTTCTTTTTTCATTTTCTAAACTGTATTAAACAAATGCTAGAATCTGATGACATGGGCGACTTCACCTTTTAAACAAAGCTTTGTCCATGACAACAGTGCAGACTTCCCTATAAGTATCTTTTAAAAGGATCAAGTTGAAACCTTCTTTCCTGTTTGGAAATCTTGTGCTTTATTATAAGTAAAGTGACCGGTTGCAATTTAGGACACATGGACTCAATTTGAATGCAGATTATTCCAAGAATCCTATTATTTATTGCCTTTCCATATGTTCCTTCCTTCTAGAGAATGGAAGAATGGCAGAGTTTGTTGCTACAATGCAGGATCTAGAGCAGTGTATGTTACCATGCAGAATGATGAATGTAGCTTTTTTTTTATTAGCGATCAGACAGATAACATGCTAAAGTATTTAGCTCAGTGAGTAAATTGTTCTTTCTGCACTTAAATATTATCCTTGTCTTGCATTGATCAGGCCCCAAAAGGCTATAACTGAAGTCCTTTATTTAAACGTTGATTTGAAGGCAATAGTGTTTGGCATGCGTAGTGTTTATAGAAGACTAATGTATAAGACAACCTTTGTTCTCCTGCCTGACCAGCTGCTCCAGGTAGAAGGAACTTAACACTTGAAGACAACCCTTTAATCAGCACCATCGACTCCTGTTGACATCACCCCCTGCTACAGTTTATACAAGACATTCCCAGAAACACACAAATCTATTATTCTAAAGGAAATTCATTTTGGATCTTAGAATTCAATCCATTTCTTTCAAATGTTAATTTAGCATATTAAAGAAAAACAATACCAATATAAGGTCAGCATGTGAAGTATAATAGATTCATTGTGGAAAGCCCAGTAGTTCACTTACAGTTGTCAGATAGTTTTCCTCTGTGCAATTCATATTGCCCAGTACATTAAATTCATTTTATTTTACTTGCTATAGGATAGAAGAATGTTTATTACACAAATATTGAACAATATATTTCTAACTTCCCTTTATGTTGGCTCCCGTACAAAACAGAAGTCAGTAAGAATTTTCTATCTTCCAGGTTGTTAATATATTGCATAGAGAAGCAGATAAGCAATTTTGAAACACTGCAGGCTTGATTCTGTCACATACACTAGCCTGAGCCTGAAAAGGTGGGATGGGGACAATTTAATGTAGGCAGAGTATAATAAGAGCGTGTTTGTGGAATTGTGAACAGATGCACACGTGTAAAGAGGTATATATGCCTGTACTATTTTGCAGGTGGTCAGGGCAGTTGCAAATAGTGGATAATGATGATGATGATGATGATGGTCTCCGTCACTAGTGAGCCGCTTGTAATTGGCTGTTTGTGATTGCACCACTAATGCTAATTGGTGTTTTATACATCATGTCGGCATATATTGTGTGTGTTTATGTATTTTTTTTCTACATAAACAGGGAGTTTTTCAGCTGGTGTAGAGAGGATTTTTAAGTAGCCCATAAAACAAGTGGCTAAAAACATGGACGTATGTTTCACGTATTGCGTGCCTGGTGTTAATGTTACTGGTGCCAACCTGAAGGATCTTAAGGTGCCCAGTGTATGGGACGTAAATGTGCTATTTTTTATATCTAGCTTCTTTTTTTTAATGTAAATTACTCCCATTTTGCAGCCAAATCTGCATCAGGCCCAATGTCAGTAACTGTTTTTGTAAACTCTTTAGAGCCCATTCCCACGTATGTATATATCATGGGTTGGACACTTACATATCAAAAATTGTATGTACATAGATTAAATGTATTAACAGTAGCTATAACCATATCACAAATATGTTCTGTTTTTACAAGTTGCTGAAACTTTACATATGTGTTAGTGAACGTAAATTTTAGGGTTATTGATCCCCAAACATTAAAAAACACCTTGTCTGAACCCTTCTAGCTAAATACCTTAAGTATTTAATGTATAAATATGAATAATGAACAAAAGTTCTAAAGCAATGAATGTAATATTATTTGTTACAAATAAAGCTATAGAATAGCTATAAAAAAATCTTTGCAGGATACAATATGCTCCTAAAGGGTCTTTTCCATCTAATCTGTTTCCAATTAATTATCTAGGAAAACATTAACTCTTATTTAGAGAGAGTAGTGTGCACTGTTTATAATAGTGTTCCAGGTTATGATTACTACACGCTTTACAAGTTTCACAGACTGCAGTTCCTACAAACAAAATTGTAAATTTAAAGCTGCCTTACCAACTTTTTTGCTCACCACTATATAATGGCTGCAGCAGGGGGTGATGGGAGTGAGTGGTAGGATCAGTCAGATGCTGGTATCTCTGTGATTGAAGCTTCTGTTCAGTTCTCTTGCTCACATTGCTGGAATGTACAGTGAGGTGACCGATGGAGAGCAAGAAACAAAGCATGGTGCAGTCCCTGGTAGATTTGGGGAGGGATATGAGTTAGTTAGCTCCAGGTGGAGCTAATTAGCTCCCACAAGCAATCGGGGAACAGAATTATATAAATATTAAGTTCTGTCTGCATGAATAATTAAATGAAAACTACATGAAAACAATGTATTTGAGTATTGAGTACTCCTGCTCCAAACTAGCACACCCTGTTATAGCCAAACTCCAGGCTGTGGACCTGTGAGCGCTCAAGGATCATTGGCCCATAGGAGCTGGCAATGGCGGGTTTCTCCCAAATTGTTGCATGCCAGATTTGAGCCATAATTTATTAGTTGGATTAAAGCCCATATTATAATTATTATTAATAATTTATCAGTGGAGATTTCCATGAAATAATTGAGGATCTCCATGGATGTTGGGAATCCAAGGCTCCGAGTTCTGGAAATAGTAGCCTTGTCTACAACATCTATAATTTCCATGAAAAGAGTTTGGTGGTGCTAATTAATATAAAAGCTCATGGAATCTAAGGCTAGGGACACACTGAAGAATTTTCCGACGTGTTATCTCAAACGATTGTACCTACGACTGAAGGTGCGATCAGTCTGGCGATCCATTTATACACACTGACACGATTTATCTTCAGATCTGGTCCTTAATCTGGTCCTCTAGTCTTTAGAGAATGACAGCACAATATTTATTCATTCATTATTGTCACACTGATTAAAACCGCCTTTTTATAGCTATACACATATCCTAACGAACTTCATTAGCTTCTGTGACTCTGAAACATTCTGTCTCAGAACAAACAAATGAATTATTCCTTCTACAGCACTCTCTACATTTATTCACCAGGACATTCATCGCTAGCATAAGCTGAAAAGAACACTACTCTGTAAACTCTATGGAGATCGTGAGCATGAGTGCATACACACTACATGATCGGTCGGTGATTGGTCAGAAAATATTAAACGGAACGACCAACCAAATGAACCGACCATTGACACTTTGGAACGACTTTCGACCATCGTGTGATTATACAAACTACCCTGACTTCCCACCGAACGGTCGTATGTCGGCTGATTTGCCCGATTATTGGACAAAAACGCTCCAGTGTGTACCCAGCCTTACTTGTTATCCAGTTTAATATATCACCAGAAGTCTTGGTGTATTTATACAACTAATCAAGGTTCTATGTTATCTCTCTAGTCAAACAATGTCAAAGCCCAAGTAACAGTTTATCAGGGAAATTGTAACCAGCAAATCATCATAGATAATCCCTGCACCATAGTGTAGCTCGGGACCAAAATATGTAGTAACAAGATCCTGTGGTTTTACTTCCCTTAAAGCAGTCTGGTTATGCGTGAGGAGACATATCATTGTTTTTTTTAGTATTTAGTCTTGGTTTATAGCAGATTTTTTTCAATTGCTTCGGCATGTTCAATTATGTGTTCTTGGAATAGACGATATATCAGTTATATATGCAATTGCAAAAGTTATACTAAGCTGTGGTCCACACTATACCAGGCACGACACACAGGGAGGGTGTACATTTGCTTTTCATGTGGTTTGTCTTTGATAACAGCCTCCAGGTACAGATGAAACATTGAACGGTCCTTACTGCTGTTTTCAACTTCTTGGAAAGTTCAAGGGTAAAACAGGAAGTACTTTGTCAATAATAAATTGATGGCAGACAATTCTCCCCACTGCTAAAATAAACTGTAGGCAAACTGAGTTCCAATATGAGCATATAACATATGGGGGGAAAAAATTATAACATCGGGACTCTTGATTGTTTGGCTAAAAATAACTGTAATATTAAATTAAACATTATTCAATCAATGTATTTGCATTGCCGGATATTTAGTTGCACAGTCTTCAGCATTTGGGATAGAGAGGAGAAAGAATTCTACAGTTGTAAACAATTGAAATCATTCTGAGTTATTACTGATTAAGTTACAGGATGTTAGAAACAAAAAAGCAAAATTTAGAGCCCTTTCACATGTGCGTAAACATGGGAATTTTTTTTAAATATGTGGATTGTTATTCATCCACGTCTGCTGTAACTATCCATGTAAATGTACATCTGACATTGTGAATGTAGGATTTCTGGATGTGCAGTTACAGTTTTAAAACAATTGTGCATATAGCTTTAAATGTATGTTATCCCATTCACCATTCAGCACACATATTTATACTATGTGCCATATAGGTACGAAATGTTGCTTACATCACAATACACAATATAATCAGACAATTTGCATTACAAATAAAACTAATCATAATATGTAGTATTATGTATGTAGTAATATAGCACAAAAATATAGTTTGTTACACACATCATGATCGGTGAGTTTCAGTTTACCTTTCTTGCAGCCCAGTACCACCCTCCTGCAGTTATTTCCAGGGGTGGATTGGCCATAGTCTATATTGGGAGTTTTCCCAGTAGGCTGATGGTCTCCCCATGAGGTCATGAAGCTTGGGGGCAGGGTCGGGCTGGGCAGGCCCCATATTCAATGATTTGAGCTGGCATCTCTGTAGGCTGGGACGTGAGCTGCCTGTTGACCACACAGCCATGTATACATGCAGCACAGCCTCTAGGTGTGTGCCTGTGTGTCCCTGCCCTCACCACTACCTTCCGTCTATTCTCTTCCTCCACCCCTCTGCTTCCTCCATTGGACTATTACACCCATCAGAAGTCAAGGTGAGCATATTATTCTGCATTGTGTGGGGACAATGCTCGCAGCTCAGGGAGTTTAGTTTTTCCATGTTCGAACCCGCGGACCATTGAATACCCCCCTATGTGTCTCACTGATACTCTTGAAAGCTGTAAAGAACCCCAACGATGGTGAAAAAACTTGTATCTAGAAGAAAACCTATACACACTATGCTATATATATATATATATATGTATATATATATATATATATATATATATATATATATACACACACAAAAACTAATAATTTGACTTACTGTCCCTCTCTCAGTGATGGGATGCAAATGAAAAGACTGGTCCATCCACTGTGCCCTGAGACAGGTCAGGTGGCGTGTTTCTCCCTCTCTAGTTGTTGTACCTGGCCCTGGTCTGGGACACAGGTGTAAGCCGCTCTAGATGAGAGTTAAAAAAAATTGAATTTAAACAAAAATAAAAGTAATATAGCAATTCCAGACAGTGTAGCCTTTTCCTGTACATACTACCCTCACAATCCCAAACAAAATGTACACACAACACTCTTGGCAGAGTAAAAGGTGATGGCGTATTGGGAGAGGTACAACTCATTTGATGGTGATATCAGCCAAAACTTATCCAGAAAGACTAAAAGATCTTTATATGTTTAGTTTGGAGCAGAGAAGGGAAATAGGGGACAAGATATAAACTTTCAAATATATCAAGGGTTATAACAAGGTGCAGGAGGGAAACATTCTGCAAAGGAAGAGAAGTATTAGAACACGAGGACATGCACTAACACTGGGGGGAAGTAGGTTCAGAGGAAATGTGAGGAAAAACTACTTCACAGAAAGGGTAGTGGATAAGTGGAATAGCCTCCCATCAGAGGTGGTAGAGGCTAATACAGTAGAGCAATTTAAACATTGAGATAGATATAAGGATATCCTTACAAAGAATTAAGGATCAAATAAGGTTTGTGGTTACCATAGGGCAGACTAGATGGGCCAAATGGTTCTTATCTGCCGTCAAATTCTGTGTTTCTATGGAGAGATGCTAGCACGGTGTAGAATATTAAATAATTTGGTGTGCTGGGAATATAACAGAGGCATGTGGGGAAAAAGCACAGACTGTGGTTTTAAAGTGACTTTGTCTACCAGATTTTGCATATGTGACTATGGGCAATTTATTGCTTCATATTTACCTTCTCTTCTATACTTCTGTATTCTTCTTCGCTATTCTTCTTCTATATTCTGCTGTCTGAAGACAGTCCTCTTCTACATTCCCAGTCCAGCCGCCGCTGTAGCTTCTGGCTCTTCTCGGCTCCTCTGAATCCACTAGGAGCATCGTGATGTCAGATCCTGCGGGGATAGAGGGCAGAGTTCAGAAGCCAGGAGGAGCCTAGAAACCCCCTCTACACAAATGCCAGCCATACTGTGACATACAGGGGGGATGAGGAGGGGAGACAAAGGCTTTCACTTGCATGGGGGGGAGAAGAGACTGTTACACACAAAGGGGAGGGGGGCAGAGGGTAACACACACACACATAGGGAGGGAGGCCAGAGCCTGACACATGAACACACACACACAGAGGGAGGGGGCAGAGGGTAACACACACACACATAGGGAGGGGGGCCAGAGCCTGACACATGAACACACACACACAGAGGGAGGGGGCAGAGGCTGACACACACACAGGGAGGGGGCCAGAGGCGAGCAGACACACACACTGGGAGGGGGGCAGAGGATGACACATACATACATATACATACATACATACACAGTGGCGCATGCGCGGGTGACACAATCCTGCGTGCCCCCCTGATACACACACACACACACACACACAGGGGAAGGGGGGACAGAGGCTCCCACAAGCAGAGAAGGAAAGGGGAGGAGACAGACGTTGTGACACACAGGGGGATTTGTTACAGAGGCAGAAGATGTACAGAGGCGAAACTCCGCCCAATTTCGGATAAGCTCCACCCCCTCCGATGTCCGTGAAACTGAAGGCATGCCGCTGTCACACACAGAGATGGGGCGAATTTGAGGGAGAGAGACTGTCCCAGGGGATGTTAGAACAGGAGGCTCACATATTTAGTTTCCATGGGTGGAATCTGAACAGCATGGGCTCGCCGGCACTCTGCAGCCTGTATTCACAGAGCCAGGACACAGGCAAGTAGCAGGCGGTCGCTGCGCCCCCTTGGGTTTGCGCCCTGGGCTTCGGCACCGCTGGCACATGCCTAGTTACGGCTCTGCCTATAGCAACCAATCAGATTCTAGTTATCATTTTGTAGGATGTACTAAATAAATAAAAGCTAGAATCTGATTGGTTTTTCAAACCTGCCGGAAAACTCTCAGCTTAATACATTTACCCCATGGTCTTTTGTATCTCTCACTTGCTCTACAAACATAGGACATAGACTATAAAATCATTGGTTTATATTATATGTACTGTGTGGAAGATTATGTTATTGAAGATATGTTGTATAACATTGTTGTGTAAGTAAAATATAAAAATATAATAGCATGTGGATATTGCTGTGTATTGAGCTGGTATGTTGGGAGTAGTACTGTGCATTTAAGCAAAATGGACATACTCTATATATTACTATATATAACTGTGACCAATAGTGTAAATCATACCTCTTAACCATTTAGATTTAGGCGGGACAGTCCTGACTTGGGCAGCACAGTCCCGATTTGTTTCATTTGTCTCATTCAACCTGCACTAGTGTGCACGGCAATGAAGGTGTTTGGAGGAGAGGGGAGGACAGTACGGGGCAGCCTAGCACTTCAAAAACTTCATCCTCCCATCGTGACATTATCAAGCCCCCATTTTGACATGGCCACGCCCCCTGTCCTACTGCCGGATTTCCACATTTTGTAAGTTATGGTACATACTTGCTTTGGGGTAATACTTTGTATATTGGCATAAGGCAACAGTATATTGACATAGGGAACATACAATACTAAACTATGATATATTTTTGTACTAAAATATGTGTACTGGCATGTGGCTATACTGTCTTGAGACATGGACATAGCGCAAGACACATAACTTGCAATAGAGGTACATAGCAACATTTTTAAAGGGGTAACATTCCCTCTTCACCTCCCCAGGGCGTGTCAAGGGTGTTTCAACTTAGATACGGCCTATTAAAGTCCTGGTTTTCTCTTAAATACATGTTTTTGAGCTCCATCATTTGCACCAGAACAGTGCAGGTGTAATTGTCGACTGATAGTGATGAATGACACAGCATTGTCTTTGCATTAAAAACTACACGTATATATGCAAGTAGATAGAAACGACCATGTCTTTGCAAGGAAGATAGACTATAATAATGGTATTGTATAAATAAATATGGTAAATTGTATGTACAGCACACATTAAGAATATCCTGATTTATGTATTTCCAATAAAAAAAATGAAGAATTTTATTTTTTTTAAGAAATATTTTTATTAATGATTATTGCAGTAAGAATTGCTCATTCGTTTTATAAAATATTTATTTTTCCATGTGTTCTGACGTGCCTTTATATTGCACATATGCATGTGCGTATCCTGTATCTGTTCTGTCTTTCTACATACAACAAGTAACATTTAGCCAGAGCGTACTTATACCCAGATTCAAATGGAAACATATAGCTCGGAACTACGCTCAAGTTCCATGCTAATATTTTTAAATGCAAGTTGCGTGCAGGTTGCGTCCAAATATGAATCAGGCCCTAGGTGTTCCACAAACACGGCTGTTGAACGTCTAGTCCGCTCCGCAAACGCATTTAACTACCAATATTCAGTTCTGTTCCAAGGCCAGCCGAAACATAATAAACTTACCCCAAATCAAGTGTGAACAATGAACTGTGATCAGTTTCAAAACTGCTTGTACATTTTGAGCATCTTTATTCAGATCTATTAAAAAAATATAGAAAATTACTCCATTTCCTGCACAACTGTTTTTTTCAGTTCTTGCAAATTAGACTTCTGTATAACTCAATCCCAGCGCTGAAATTACTCTATCAGCTCACACCCTTGCAGACATTTTGTAAATGTAAATCACACCCCAGTGGCTTTATATCTACATTTAAACGACTCCTTATAGCTCACAGCCAACCAAATAGCTATGAACTTAAATGGGAAGAGGACATAAGGGAGACTCTGGAGCTGAAGGAATGGTCGAAAATTAGAGAACAAATTTCAAAGAGCTCTACTTGTAATCATATTAAAGAAAACACTTATAAACTGCTCTATAGATGGTACTTGGTCCTCACCCGCATGCGATTTATCTGTATAATTCCTAATCTTTTTGGAGAAATTGTGGTCGGGATGGCTCATTTTCAAATCTGGTGAAGTTGTCCCAGGATTGTGAGTTTGTGGCAAATTATTCATGACTTAATACGTAGTGTCACAAACTTGACCGCTTCCTGACTGTCCTTCTTAAACCCTTCTACACTGTTACATTGCAGAAACCAACACATATACATCGGCTCTGATTAGACACATTATAGACACATCTCAATGGCGCAAAATGCGTGATAGATGCTAAATGGAAACAAAAGGAACTCCCCGCTGTCACTGCGATAATTAATAGAATCTGGCAGATTTATTACTTTGAATTTATAATTTATAAGTTTATTGCACGACCGACCTATTAAATTTCTGTCTATATGGGATCCCTGGCTTTCCAATTACGAGGCTGCTATTTGACCTTTTCTTCCACATGAGTATTTAGTTTTCTACTTTTACACCTACCGTATTGGACCCCTGGACAAGTGAGTAGGGAGAACCAAAGTGGACTCTTGCCCTCCCCATTCTTCCCCTTACTAATGCTCCTCCCTAACTTCCCCGGACCTTGCCAACAAACTGCTCACCAGCTCTCTGGTGTCTGTAGGATATTCCATGCTTCTGGATACCTCTGATTGTATTCATTTACATATCTGCAGTTGTATCTCATTGCAACATTGCACAAGTGACTTTGCTCCCCACTATGTACTATGCTGTAATCTGTCTCTTATGACCCTGCCCCCTCTTCCCTTCCCCATTTTCTTTTCTGTACCCTCCCCTCCCCCTTGCATTTTTCCTTCCTTTTTACTGCTCCTCTATACATATAGCAAATTGCATTAATAGATGATAAAAAAAACAATACACTAATACCTCTTAACAATACAGCATCAACATCCCTGTATACAATGTAGCAAAGCTGACATTTAATAGAAGCATGACAGGCAGACAAATCATTGCAATATGTAACAAGTTAAATCTTATATGCTATTATAGAAATAATAACAGAAGCAGTGAAAATCATAGAAAGAATCTCAATGAGAAACAGGTGCATCTGTCACAACACAAACCTTACCAGTATAAGCAGTGGCTGCCTGATGGAGATAAACGTTTACTATAACAGAATAGTGACATGATTTGTGGAGCAGCAAGCTGTCATGAGGGGAGACAGTTCTCCTTCTGTGTAGCCAAGTCTGGATAATACTGTTTGTGGAGTGTAGAATTCTGCACATTGCTGTAACAGCAGTGAAAGTCGCAGTGCAATTGTCATGGTACTAGCAGCTCCCAGGAAAGAGCAACTTGGCTAGGATAGACATCAGAGACATACCATGTGCGGCCAAGCCACATAGCCCTGAAAGGACTGGTTGGGAGGTACAAGCTGAAGTCAAAGAATTGTAGAAGGTAGAATTGTGATGGCCAAAATCAAGGGATTGGAGAAGGTAGAATAGTGGTGGATGAAGCTGAGGTCGAAAGACTGGAAAAGGTGTAATTGTGACCTACAGTCAAGTCAAATTGGCTGGTTTGAGACAGCTATTGGTATTATATAAGAAAATGTTTTTGTTACCAAACTCTACTAATGTAGTGTCAATCTGAGCAGCAATATCCCATCCAATTTTGGACCAAACTGGATGGGATCTGGCCATTTGGTCCACGTGGCCTGTTAGTGCAGTCAGGAGATAACCAAAGACACAAACCAATAACAGCTTTCTGGCTGATTTCACCAACATGGCCAGTAATAATCCTGTAGATTTTGATCAGATTAATATTGGGCTTTCAGTTTGTTTCAGAGTCACACAAGTTATGACATAATCAATGCCGTCATTGATGGCCAGAGCATATGTGGCCATCACACCATTATTTATTATTATTATTATTATTATTATTATTATTATTATTATTATCCTTTATTTATATGGCATCCCAAGTTGTCCGCAGCATTGTACAGATTACAAATAGTAGACCATACATGATACAACAGCACAGAACAAAAATGAGTAAAACCAAGACTCCAATAGCTCCAAGAAATAGCAAGTACAGTGACGTAGGAGAATAAGAAATGGTATTGAGACAGAAGGGAAGAGAAGGGAAGAGGGTCCTACTTGGACTAGCTTACATACTAAAGGAAGGGGAAACCGACAGCAGACACAAGAGGAATCAGTGGAGGGTATCAAGCACAAGAGGAGACAGGGAAGTGGGAAGTGAGAAGAACAATCACAGAGAAGGTTAGGTGGATGGCTGGTAGACTTTGAGGAACAGATGAGTTTTAAGTGCAGATTTGAAGGTGCACAGATTAGGGGACAGTCGGATTGAGCAAGGGAGGTCTTTCCAGTGGAGGGGGGCAGCCCAAGAGAAATCTTGAATTTTGGTGTAGAATAAGGTGATCAGGGTGGAGGAGAGGCAATGGTCATTGGCCGAACGCAGGGAACGGGCAGGAGTGTGGATGGAGAAGAGGATAGAGATATAAGGGCAGTGGAGTGGGAGAGGCCTTGTAGGTGAGAGTGAGGAGTTTAAAAAGGATTATGTGAGCAAAAGAGAGCAAGTGTAAGGCAAGACAGAGGGGAGGCAGAGGAAAAGTGGCGTGAAAGGAAGACAAGTCTCGCAGCCGCGTTGAGTATAGAGCGAAGGGGGGAGAGACCGTTACGCTCCACCTTTCAATGAATTTGAGGGGTGACACTTGGTTTCTTGGTACTATCCTGTCATAGCATAATTGCCAACTCTCCTTAATTTTCATGGATAATTCAATGTTTTAAAGATGTCCCTATGGAAATGTCCATGTTTGTCAATATTTGCCAAATACCTAGTACCATTCCTTTTACCCTATACATTTTATGTCATTTTCTCTACCTGTTCTTATTCTCTAGGTGTTGGCTATAATTGAATTTACATTGGAGTGGATCAATTAAGGACAGTATAGCATGTGCTGTGCTTGAATGTGTTAGTTCAGCAGAAAAAGTGCTTTACTTTAAAATGCTAACAGGTATGTCATACCAGGGATATCAATCACCATCTCCCCTTCCTAGCCTGGAATCTGCCACAGGTCTCATAATATGATGCCCTGTCAGGCCCTATTGAATGTATTATACCTGAAAACATTGGTAATTTATCCATTTACCTTAAATCAAAGCAGATATACAAACAGAAATTCTATGTTACAAAATAGTACATGACGTAAGTGAGTGAAGGAAAACAAAGACTTTATAAATATTTATAAAAGAAATGACCTTGGGCACAGGCAAAATGTAACTTTCTTAGAGATACCACCAGGCAACTTGAAAACTCACCCACCAAAGTGAACTTTGTTTTCTAAGACGTCTCTCTCAGAAGATAACATTATTTAACGCTATCCATGGAAGGGACTGTGGGAAAACCTTTCCAATCTATTTTAGCCAGACTTTTCATTCTGTGGAAATAACTAGATTTCACAGTCTAACACCAGAAAATATGTGTGTAATAAATTATATATGATAGTGACAGAGCTTTCTTTTGATAACTGATCAATTCAAGTTCCCAGAACGATAACTAGCAATTACCAAATAAAAAGAACAGGAAAATCCTACACTTGGTTATTATGGGTAAGGACAAGCAAATATACTACTTATGCCTTTACATTGTTCCTTGCAGTCTGTAAACATCACAGATTTAATGCACAAACACAAAACAGAGATACAAAGCTTAGACAGACAGGGGCTGATGCAGAGAGGGATGTTTGCTGTTATCTTGTCTGCTTAACTTTCACTATTATGTCTCTTCTTGCCAGAATCACTAGGTGGAATTGATGATACCTGCCAGCAGTTGGCGCTACTGAGTACTGAGGCGTGGAGTCTAACACGCCCCTGGTTTTCACCAGGAACCCCTGCAAGGAGGTATGGACTTCACTGCAAGGGACGTGCAGGTCGCGGCCCTCAGTATCAGTCAGCTGGCGAGGTAACAATTGAGGCAGCGGTAATAGCCCACCGGGATGCAGGATGGAAGAGTAGTCAGCAAGCCGGGTCAAAACCAGAGGAACGGATATAGCCAAATCAGAAGCAGGAGAATGGTCAGGAAGCCAGGTCAATACCAAATATCACTCTAAGCCAGAATCAGGAACCAAAGGAGAAGTCAGGAACAAGCCGGGGTCAGAATTAATAATAACAGCAACACAGGAACAAACGCTGGAGCAAGGCTGAAGACCAAATGTGAAGGATAAGATTAGACGTCAGTCTGTGTTTACCTTTCCTGACAGTCAGAAATGTGATGTTTACATGTTGCAGGAATATTCTCTCCCTTTCTCTAGTTCCTACAGGCATCTGGGTAGGCAGTGGTCTCACTGGCCCTCCTATTGGTCTGGGGGGGGTGACTGTAAGTCTGCAGGGGTCGCCATTCTTATCAGGGGAAGCCTCTTCACACTAGATTCCATTCAGGAGTTTGTCTGCGGCAGATTGCTTATCGTAGATGGCTCCTGGGCGGGTGAGCCTATCAGGCTTATCTGTGTGTATGCATCCCCGGGTAAGAATGAGCGTTTGGAGCTTTTCCAGACCCTGCGGGCCCAGCTCGTAACCACCAGGGCGGTAGTGATGGCTGGGGACTTTAACTGTCCTATAGAGGAAGAGGGAAGGAGTTCCAACAATAATGCTAAACTTGATGTTTCTTCCAGGTTGTTGCAGGAGATGGTAGCCGAAGCATCCTTGCGGGATGCAGTGGGATCCATGGGGGCCGGCTCTGTGAATTATACTTGGAGCCGCCCCGATGGCTCAGTGCATTCCTGGATTGACTTTGTGTTTACCTCGAGAGCGTTCAGACAAAACAGGCATGTCATGGTTCCCTGCTTCTTTTTTGATCATAGGGCCATTCTCTTTGAGGGCGTTCTGGGCCACGGTTTTCCTCCCGGCCCTGGCTCCTTGAAGTTGAACTGTGCTCTGCTGGAAGAGAGGAGGTGATGCCTATGTAATGTGGAAAAATGACAAAATGTATTTTGATTGTATGTCTAACTAGTGAGAGCATGTCAAGTGCAAGTTTCGCAGTTTCTTTCAGGCTAAGGGCCGTCAACAGGCGTGTGAGAGGAAGAGAAACTTCAGGAGGCTTCAGCATCAGCTGCAGTCCCTGCTGGATCTCCAACTTGCGGCTGGGACGTGAAGGATGATCTGGCGGAGGCCAAGGGGGGCCTGAAAAGGCACTTCGAGGAGGAGTCCAGATGCATCATCTTCCATTCCAAGGTGGAGAACCTGGAGAAGGGTGAGAAATGTAACTCTTTCTTTTTCAGAAAACTCCACTCCGGCCACACGCCCCTGACTGAACTGCGGGACGAGACTGGCACCCCCAGGAAGGGGAAGGAGGGCGTCATGGGAGTCGTCACAGACTACAAACTAACTCTACTCCCCTAAGACTACAGACGACGATGCGGCTGAATCGTTCCTGTCAGGTATCACTAACCCTATTTATCCTACAGGTAGAGCAGCCATGGACGGCCCCTCATCTTGGGGGAGCTGCACTCTGCCGCTAAATCCTTTAGGACCCCGGGCAATGATGGCCTCCCAGCGGAGCTCTATGTAGCGCTGTGGGACCTCATTGGCCCGGACCTGCTAGAGCTGTATGAGGAGATTGTGGTAGAGGGCAGAATGCCTCTTACTCTGAGAGAGGGCTTGATCACGATTTTGTATAAGCGCAAGGGAGAGAGATGCGACCTCAAAAATTGGAGGCCCATCTCCCTCCTGAACGTGGACTACAAGATCCTGGCCAAGGTACTAGCCAACAGGTTAAAGGTTATCATTGGGCAAATTGTTCATCCTGACCAGACTTGTGGCATTCCTGGGCGCAGGATTGCAGACAGCGTTGCGCTGCTGAGGGACACGGTTCATTACATCAAAGACCGCCATGCACATGTGGCCCTGGTCAGTCTTGATCAGGAGAAGGTCTTTGATCTTGTTTCTCATGGTTTTATGCGTAAGGTTCTGTGCAGGTTTGGATTTGGTGATATGTTTTGTTCTTATGTTAACCTGATGTACCTTGATATTTACAGCTCGGTGTTGGTGAACGGCTGGAAGACTGAACCCTTCTCTGTATTGTCTGGGGTCAGACAAGGCTGCCCTCTTTCACCTCTTCTTTTTGTCTGTTGTATAGAGCTCTTCACGATGTCCATCAGATGGAATCCAGAGATCAGAGGCATCACCGCACCGGGTCCAGACCGTCTAGAGGCCAAGTGTTCGCTCTACATGGATGATGTCACTGTCTTCTGCGCTGATCAGCGTTCGGTGGCAGCACTCGTCCAGACCTGCGACAACTTCGGCCGAGCTTCAGGGGCAAAGGTCAACTGAGGGAAGTCAGAGGCGATGCTGTTTGGTCAGTGGCACCCGTCATCCCCGCTGCATTCCCCTTCACAATCAAGCCGGACTTCATCAAAATCATTGGAGTTTGGTTTTTTGGAGAGGAGGCGGCCCTGAAGTGCTGGGAAGAGAGACTGGTGACAGTCAGACAGAAAGTTGGACTGTGGAGCCTCAGAGACCTTACCATCGAAGGGAAAGCACTGGTGCTGCGCAACGAGATTCTTCCCGTTCTGCAGTACACGGCCCAAGCCTGGCCACCTCTTGTTGCCGTCTGTAAAACCATCACGAGGACAGTCACTTCATCTGGGGCTCCAAAATGGACAGAGTGAAGCGGTCAGTGTTGTACAAGGAGCCCCACAAAGGTGGGAAAGGGATACCCGATATCCCCACCATGCTGCGGGCCTTCTTTGTTTGCAACTGTATCCGCAGGACACTCCTTGAAAAGAACATTTGCTCTACTGGGAAGTCCATGTCCCGCTTTTTCCCTCTGCCTCTTTGGAGGAACCTTGGTTGGGACAAGTGGGACAGCTCCTTCCCTTACAACTGGACTACACCTTGGTTTTACCTGGATGTTGGACAATTTGTGAGGGAGCACCATCTGGAGGGACTTAAACCAGACTTGTGTAAACCTAAAACTATCCACAAGAAGGACGTTATGGAGTCTGTTCCAGGGCTCCCTGTGGCTACGGCCAAACATGTTTGGGAGAATGTGGTCTCTAAGAGGTTGACTAATAGACACAAGGACATTGCATGGATGGCCATCCAGGGGGGTCTGCCTCTCAGGACATTCATGCACTCCCGGAACCTGTGCAGATATGTTCACTGCCCCTTATGTATTACCAGAAGGGAGACTGCTCAGCATATCTTTTGGGACTGCCCCACTGCACAGGCATTGTTGGATGCCCTGGAACATGAACTTAAGGACAGTGTGCCCAGGACTTGCCCTTCATACCATTCAGTATTTTATGGATTATTTCCTGGGACTCACACCGTTGAGGCAATCCAGGAGGCCTGGCGCCTTATGAACTGTTTTAAGGACGCTATGTGGCTTGCCAGGAATCGCGTCATCTTGAAACGGGAGAAGATGACCATCCAGGACTGTCGCAGGCTGATCCACAGCCTGCTAAGAGACTATAACACCCTTGACAGTCCTGAGGAAGATGAAAACGACGATTGATTGTAATTGATTGTTGTCTCCCTCTTCTCCTTCTCCCCATTGTGTCTATTTTTCAATAAAAACTTTGGTTTGTGCTTCCCCTCCCTTACCCCCTCCAACCCACTCCCCTTTCACAGCTTGAAGTATTATTGAATGTCATGTCTATTTATGCACCCTTCCCTTTGTGTCTGTCTTCAAAAAAAACTTTTTGCTCGTGACTCCACCACCCTACCCCTCTCACCTACCTCCCCCTCACATCCAATGTATTTTTATTGTGATATTGGTTAAAGTTTGAATGGTAAGTGCAGTACTTGATGTATATAGTGTAGGATGTTATGTCTTGTACTTTATGCCCTGTATTGTACAAAAATGTATGCACGATCATGTATTACGGTGTACTGTGTACACTTGAATGAAACGTATGACCTGTGTTTTTTGTACTTTATACAAATAAAGTTACTTTTTCAATCAAAAAAAAGGCTGAAGACCAAATACTCTGGCACTAGACATGTGTCAGAGGCTGCCTTATATACCCTAAGGTGCCTCCTGATAGGGTTAGGGAGATTTGGTATAGAGGGCCACCAATAATACCTAGAAATCAACGAGAAGGTCTTCTTGACACCCGCATGCCTGGCAAACAGAGAATCATGGGCCCACTTGAGAGCCTTGGGCCGAAGACTGGAAGTGAGAAAGGAGCGACCAGGAGGATGAACCAAGGTTGAAGTTCTGGTGAGGGCCACAATGGTAGTAGGATCCAAGATGGTTCTGGGGGTGGGGGCGGGTTGAAGATCTTTATCATCAAATGACTGGGAGAGAGCATCCGCCCTGATATTCTTAACCCCAGGTCAAAAGGTCAAAATGAGATTAAAACGGGCAAAAAACAAGGACCAGCGGGCCTAACGTGGGTTCAGACACTGAGCAGTTTGCAAGTACGTTAAGTTCTTATTGTTACGATTCCTAGTAAACTCAGCAAGCAGCCACGGAAGTATAATAGAAATGTCTTTATTCCAGCAAAATATATAAGCAAGGGTTCAGTTCAATGAACATGCAGATTTTCATAAACAGGTATAACTCCCAACATAAACATGAACAGGTGTGGCAGGAAGGTACACAGAAATAACAGGTTCCACAGAATGCTAATGTAGTTTGAATGCAGGGATAAGAATGGTGAGTTACCCAATTCCAGGATGCAAAAGTCTGTCCAGGAAGCAAACAGAGTCCAGGCAAAGTAACTGACACAAGCAAATAATCAAGGTCCAGAAGTCAGGCCAAAAGGTCAGGGCAACAGGCAAAACAGAGTGGTCCAAGGTACAGGCAAATGATTTGAGGTCTCAGGCAAGCAGGCAAGGTCCATGGTACAGGCAAATGATTCGGGGTCTCAGGCAAGCAGGCAAGGTCCAAGGTACAGGCAGGGGTCATACACAGAAGTTCAGTCCAGCAGGTATATATCAAATAACACAGGAGCAGGTTAGCAGCAGCCAGGAACAAACGGGATAAACTGCACAGAGCACAGCTTGAGGCAGGTATTTAAAGCAGTGTGACAGGTGCAGTTCTAATTACGCCTCAGGCAAGAAGATTAACTCCTTCAGTCATGCTGAAGAGTTTAGGAACAGAACAGCAGCACCTCTGGTGGTATAAGGTACTGCTGCTAGATACAAAATACAGGAAGAGTTGTAACACTTATGGTCCGTGTAGACAGTAACAGGATGCTCAGCCCCCTCTAGCAAATGTCTCCACTCCTCTAGTGCTGTTTTGATGGCCAATAACCCTTTATCCCCGATACCATAGTTTAATTCGCTGGAGCAAAATCTTCTGGAACAGAAACCACAGGGATGAAACTTTCCATCGGAATCTTTCAGTGAAAGAATGGCTCCTATGCCAATGGAGGATGCATCAACTTTAACAAAGAAAGGCTGAGATAAGTCAGGTTGTAGCAAAATAGGGGCGGAGGAGAACGCCCTTTTTAATGACTGGAAGGCACTGAGGCCTTCGGCAGACCATGATTTTGCTGCTCCTTTGAGGGTGAGAGCAGTAATGGGAGAAATGAGAGTTGAAAAGTCTTGGATAAAGTGCCGATAATAATTGGCGAAGCCAATAAAGCGTTGGCTCGCCTTAAGGCCCAATGGTTGTGGCCAATTGAGAATGGCAGCCAATTTCCCAGGATCCATGTCAAGACCAGCACCGGACACAATATATCCCAGGAAGTGGACCTGAGAGGTTTCAAAGACACACTTCTCCAGCATGCAGTAAGGGTGGTTGGAACGTAATCGAGAGAGAACCTCCTTGACGTGACCTCTATGGGATTCTAAGTCTCTGGAGAATATAAGTATGTCATCCAGATAGACAACTACTGAGAGATAGAGTAGGTCTCGGAAGATGTCGTTAATGAACTCCTGGAAGACCGCTGGGGCATTGCATAGGCCAAAAGGCATCACCAGGTATTCATAGTGGCCATCCCGAGTGTTAAAAGCGGTTTTCCATTCATCGCCCTCACGAATCCTAATAAAATTATAGGTGCCCCTGAGGTCTAGTTTGGTGAATATTGTGGCACCTTTGATCCGATCGAATAACTCGGAAACCAGGGGTATGGGGTACCTGTTCTTCACAGTAATGGCATTGAGTAGTCTGTAGTCGATGCATGGTCTTAGAGAACCATCCTTCTTCTTTACAAAAAAAAAACCTGCACCGGCAGGTGAGAAAGATTTTCTAATAAATCCTCGTTCGAGGTTTTCAGATACATACTCGGTCATGGCTCAAATCTCAGGGAGGGACAGAGAGTACGTTCTGCCACGAGGAATGCTTTCTCCAGGAATAAGTTCAATGGAACAATCACAAGGATGGTGGGGTGAAAGAGTCTTAGCGGCAGTCTTACTGAAGACATCCACAAAGGCAGCGTATTCAGATGGCAACCCAAGACTGGGTCTGAGAGCGTGACATCTAATAGGTAGGTTATTGAGGCATCGATCAGCGCAGAGCGGACCCCAGGAAGTAACCTGAGCATGATGCCAATCAAATTGGGGTGAATGGTCCCTTAACCAGGGTAGTCCTAATATTACCAGATTAACAGTCTGTGGAAGGACTAGAATGAGATCCATTCAAAATGGAGGAGACCAACTTGCAGTCGGATCGGCCGGGTGGCCTGAGAGATAGATCCATTGGCCACTATATTACCATCCACCGCTGTCAGAACCAAGGGTTGCAATACACTATACTACATTGCCAAAAGCTCCCTGTGCCATCACACACACATTACTGTGCCCCTTCATCATCACCACGCTGTGCCTCTTTATGATCACACTGTGCCCCTTCATCACAACCACACTATACCCCCTTATGATCACATTGCGCTCTCCATGCTGCTTTTCCTCCCTTCACCTGGGCCCCCTTCATCACCCTGTGCCATGCTGCTTTTGCCCCTCTTCCCACTGTGCCTTGCTGCTTTTGCCCCCTTCACACTCTGCCATGCTGCTTTTGCTCCTCTTTACACTCTGCCATGCTGTTTTTAACCCTCTTCACACTCTGCCATGCTGCTGCCCCTTCATCACTCTGTGCCATGCTGCTCCCCCATCTTCTTCATCACCCTGTGCCTTTCTCTCTCCCCCCTCTTCTTCATCACCCTGTGCCTTCCCCCGCCCCCCCCTTCTTCATCACCCTGTGCCCCCCCCCTCTTCTTTATCACCCTGTGCCTTTCTCTCACGAACGATATTCAGTGTAAACAGAGGAAGGAAGAGCGACGCCGGCCCCGTGACCATGTAAGTATTTGTATACTCACATGATCGCGGCTCCAGAGCCTCCCACGCAAAAAAAAAAGAAAAACATAAAAAAAAATAAAGTAAAAAAAAAAACAAAAACAAAAAAACCCATTGACAGTGAGGGCCCGCTGGCTTGCCCGGGCCCTAGTAAATATTTCCCATTCCCCTCCCCTCTTGACGGCCCTGCTGATATGTGTTGTATCTATAACTGGGTAATGTTGAATTAACTGATTCAACTGAGGAAAGTGTGACCTCTGCTGTGTATTGCTCGTAGATTCTGTTTTTTAACAGACTGCCTCTTGGGCAATATAACCTGAGAAGTTGGTTTCATTTAATTACCAGATGCCACAATGTGTGGGGATATAGGTGTGGCCAGGGCCGGTGCTAGGGTGCACGGCGCCCTAGGCAACATTTCACCGCCGCCTCCCCCCGCGCCCCCGCAACACACTAGATAAAAGAATAATTAAATGTTACTTACCTTTTCTTCATCTAGCTGCTCCTCGCGATGCATGCTGAGAGGGGAGGGGATAGGAGAACTTTATTCACACTGTCAGTGACAGACAGTGTGATACCTCAGAGGCGCATCCGGACAGACTATCACATGATCACTGACGTCAGTCAGTGATCATGTGTGAGATGCACCCCGCCGCCGCTGCTGTGCATCTCTCTCGAGCCGCTGAACCGCTGACTAGATTAGAAAATCTAGTCAGCGGCGCCCTGCAGGTCCCGGCGCCCTAGGCAACTGCCTAAGGTTGCCTAATGGGAGCGCCGGGCCTGGGTGTGGCTGTGGTAATGTTCTATGTAGAAAGGGTGGTTTATAAGATAGAGAGGGGCTGTGTTCATTTAAATTGCAGCATCTGGAAAAGTACAGGTAAGGTCACCAGGGGGTAAATGTATCATACTCCGGTTTCTTCAAGTCGCTGGAAATCAGCGAGATGACAGCTAAAATTTAAAGTGGCGCTGCCTTGCAAAGGAAAGCTTGTCTTTACAAGGCAGCGCCGCTTTAAAGTTTCCGGCGACTTGAAGAAACCGGAGTATGATACATTTACCCCCAGATCTGCCATGTACAGGTGCCTGATCTGGTAATGATACGTTGAGCATGATATAAAGAGATGAAGCAAAAATGATTTTGCCATCTACCTCTAACACCATCACAATTTCATAGTTACGCTATGCAATGGGAGAGGTCAATGACCTTTGTCTCATTTTATCATGCTCCTTCTGTAAATTCAGACACATAAGGCACACGCTGCAGTACTGCAATGGACTTTGTACTAGGCAGGCATGTCGCATGTTCGTGATCTAGTTGCAAATAATTTGGCATTTGTATTTATACATAAGTACCGGACTACCACAACTATTATTCTATCTAAACTGAGTAGTCTGAATATTATAGTGTTCACAATATAACATTTCAGGCATACATGCCAACCTTTTCAATTAGTCTTTCGGGAGCTCGGGGAAGAGGCGGGCGTGTGGGAGCGGTGTTTGATGAATCTCGTCATTTTGGCCCTGCCCCCGGCTATGAAATCCCGAAAATCATGGCATTACATAGCAGGGGCAAGGCTTAATGGCGTGTTCACATCTTTAAGCTTCGCCCCCATAACAATCCGGGAAGATGCCTACTCTTCCGGGAGTCCAGGAAGAGTCACGGAAATTTGCGAGCCTCCCGGAAATTCCGGGAGAGTAGTCAAGTGATTTAAGGAAATTCCTATTGTGCGTGATTGCACTGAACAGCACATTCTCACTGCAGCCCTTCCAGGTGGAGTTCTCTGTAAATTAAGTTTTTTGCTCTTTCATGTCCTAAGTGCGCATCTTAAACAGAACTGTGGGCACTGGATTTCAAATATTAACTACCGTTTTAAGGGCCGCTGATCAATTACTGAGAATTACGCATAAATGCCAACTGTCCTGTTTTCTTGTGCCCACATGGTGCAAAACCTCCCAGAAAGTGTGGTTAGGCATGAACTGGGCTATGGTCTAATGTTCCAATTAATATAAATATATTTAGAATCTAATAATATTAGCGGCTATGGGTTTGTCTTGAGCAACATTGGGACACTTGCATTATACCAATGACAGAGCTTTGATGTGGAATATATTATCCACATCAGGCAACGTCATTAGTGACTAAATGCTATAAAACCCAGGTCTATATGGCAATATGACAAATGATATTGAAATAGCTAAGTAACCTCTTAGTGTGTATATGACATGTCATTATATAGTTTATTTGTAAAATTACTTAAGCAATAATCTTTCACTTATCTGTATTATGCTACTTTGTACTTTAATGCTAAAAAATTTTTTGCTTTTTTTTCACCTTACTGAATGTTTCTTTCAGCTGGCCTAAAGACAGAGTGATTTGTTAAAGAATAAAAGGTGCCGAAGTCGGATGAAGAAAAATCATTAAAATCCACTTGATTTAGGTAAAATATATGCAAAGGAAGTCTGAAAAACTAACAAGGGAATCCCAAACTCTTAGAACTTTGATCTTATTCCTTTGAACTGTGTCTGATCTTGAAAAGTCTGTGCCTTCGAGTTCAATGTGATGAATACTTTAAAGTTAACTTGGGTGAAAGGCATACGAATGATCTTCAAACGATACAATATACTGGCGACAGACCTTCTTATAGGCAGATGTGCCTTCTGCTGCACCTTGGAACACAAAGACAGTTGTCAGGAATAGAGCAAGCTGGCTATGATTACCAAAGTCATCATACGCACTTGTTTTGTCTGCTCTATTTTTGTTTCAAAGACATCTAAGGTTACTGGCAGTTAAGTTGGTTTTACCATTGCAAAAATGATTGTGTAGACATAGAGAGAAGATTAAATTAACATAATACAATATTTCTACAATATTGGAGAGCTAGTGCTTATGTAGTCCAGAATGGTTGAAGATATTTGGCATTAAAAGCGTAAATAGACTGCATTTTAGTATTAAAGTGTTGTGAATATTATTTATGCATGCATTCACTTTAATGACTAGGAAACAGTAGATCTGTGAGATCTCTGATATGTTTAGTGGCACTCACTCACAGAGACCACACTCATTTTGTTGATGCCAGGTTCATTATGGGCAGGTTATGCCTTTCTGGATGCTGAAACCTGAGATAGTCACTGGAAAATATGTCGGACTGTTGGGCCAGTATATATGCTTCATATAGACTTCATAAAGCTTTTGATACTCTACGTTGCTCTATGATAATCCGAACAATCAGTGCTATTTTCTGACATAATCTGAAAACTATATTGAACAACAAATAGATTCACTTATTTCTGCATTCACCTTGTACAATTATATTTACTTTAGCACAAAAAAATGAAAACAAAATGATGAGAGTTGTCTTATAGAATTGTTTATGCTAGTCAGGGGCAAACACAGTATTTTTAAGGGGGGGTTTCTTCCCCCTCCAAAAAAAAATGATATAGCTCCATTTTGGCGATGCTATACTGTACAGCAGCAGCGGCGCTGTCAAAGAAGCATCCGTGGCAGTGCTGTATTGTGGTACAATACAGCACCGCCACGGACGCTTCTTTGACAGCGCCACGGCTGCTGTACAGTACAGTGCTGCTGTGTAGGGGCAATGTTTAGTGTTCATTCATTCGTGGAGGGGAGGGGTTTCTGGAGAACCCCCCCCCTGCGTGCACCCCTGCTACTAGCATAAACTATGACAAGCGAAGCCATAAGCTGAATACACCAGCCAATAAGATCCACAGGGAGGGTCCCAGACATCCCTATATATTTTCTCCCCAGTGGATGCTGGGTCATATTTCCTGCACCAAATACCCCCCGTGCCACCCTGCTATTGTAATGATGGTATTGCATTGATGTACTGCTAACCATATTTCTTTCCCTGTCACAGAGGAGGCACAGTTGGCAGGAGAGCATTGCAGTCAGCAGCTAATTAATACTGTCCTACCACTGATTGGCTGCAGGTCACTGCCCCTTTCGAAGCAACCTGACTATTGGTCATTCTGTGTGGAGAACCCCTTCACCTGCTTTGTGTAGGCACGTTGAGTCCAGAAGGGGGGTAGTCACTCTGATACCAAATTTAGCACCAGCCAATCATAAAGGAATATATCCTGGGACTAGTTGTGTAATGACAAGCTGACCTTCCACTGTTTGGTTAAGTGATTAGTTATAGCTGACTGCGTTGCTCTCACCGCCACCATATATATTTAATTATGTTTTAATAAACTGTGACCTTTTGCCAAATTTGTCCGTATGATTATTATGATATTAAAATTATAATTTGTATCTGAACATAGGAAGGAGGTTTGGGTGCATTAAAAAAGGGAGCATTAACACTATGCAGTTTATCTAATTTACTTGTACCCCTCATTCACTGGAAAACAATTTTGAAGTCTTCTATAGTTTACTGTAGTTATATTCCCTTTATATTACAAACTGTCAGACAACAAATGTAGTTTATCAGGAAATTAGAGGATAGAAAGTGTTAACATTGCTAACCCAGATTTGGCTCACTCTTGATTATATTTACTATAGTGATGGTCATCCCTGGTCATGCCAGAACAGATGCTGCTAGATATAAATACTAGACCTGAAGGACATTATAGACAACTAGTGTATTTGTGTACCTGTGTGTATGTGGCCTACAAAAATAGGTGATAGAAATTGTGAAACAGCTAATGAGATGTCTTTGTTTCATCATTCATTGTACTAATCTCATTAAAAGGGCTACAAAAGATAACAATTAAAAATATACATAGTTAGGCTAGGTACACACTACAGTGTTTTCAGCAGATTATTGAGCTAATCAGACGAAAAATGACTGCTTGGCCCGATATCACCGTAGTGTGTGCCCTGGAACAATGAATGATTATCGTACCTAGCCTTAGATGCTGTCTTGAATAGCCTTTGAGCAGCATATCTCCTAAAGTAGGTTAAGATGTTCTAATGAATTAACATGCTGCCATTAGAGAATCCAAACGCCACCATGTAATCAATGTTGTTTGATGCAAGATGCTATGAACACACACAGCACAGGTGGATGTGTTGAGTATAAAAGGATTCATGTAACAAAAGGAGGATACATTTACAGCACGTATTGATGGGTCCTTTGGTGAAACAAGAATGTAAAACACAATTATAGTTGTCAACCTTTCCCACTTCACAATACATCATTGGGATTATATCAACATGTGTTGTTAATACTTAGTACACTTACTCCAACGTCTCAACAAATAGCACGTTCTCCATTCATTATATATCCATCTATTTCTACCCCCTAGTCTTTCATTTTTTCTGCTCTGTCTTATACCACTCTACTGTCATAGCTGTTCATGGTTCCAACCCCCACCGCATCCCATCTGCATAAAATAAATATATGGAGGCAATGTGGGCCTGATTCAATAAGGAACCTAAGTGCCGATACGTGCCGTATTTTGCGTTAAATCGCACTGTGTATGCTCAGAAACAGACCATACGACCGTGAACGCAAGAACATCCAATTAATCTTCCATTGCAAAGGACACTTACAACAGCTTACAATTTCATGAGTGGAACAGGGAGGGGAATGAGCCTATGCACGTAGTCAATGTACAGTAAGGACAAGCAGCGTCGATTCAAGCTTTGGGCATCTCTAAGGTACGTGACTTTCAGTCCTTTCACTTGCACCAGCTACAGGACATGTTTAAGTGCTGATTGCTAGTGATGGATGGTCCTGTATGCATGCTAGAACATGTGTTTTCAATCTAGAGCAACTTAAAATGCATTTTATATACAGTAGACATTAATAACCTCATGATAAATGTATTTCATTGAAAAAAATGGGAAGAAAAATTTTTCTTCATTAAATAATTAATATATTTCATTAATTAATATATTATTAACATGTGACAATATTTTTTTTCTGTGCGTTCTGCTGGGTCTTTATATTCCATATATTTATTAGACATATACTGCAGTGCTTTGTGCCTGTCAGAGCAGAGTGTACCTAGACCCGTATTCAACAAGAGACGTTTCGTCAGATGTGCTTGTAGATGAATTTGGATGCGTGTATGCCTGAATTACGTGCATTTTAAAAAAAAATGCAAAATACATTCATTTTGCGTGCCTTAATGATTAAGGCTTTGTCTGTCTGTCTAATTGTGCAATGGTTTAGTGTTTATAGTATGTAAATTATAAATTATGATAAAAAAACAAATAAAGTAAAAATTGAACAGAGAACTGGTCTTGCAACTTTGCTGCCCTAGGACCGGGCATATGTAGTCTCTCCGCAGAGTCCGATCCCGCACATATATGTAGAAAAATAGAATAAACATGACCATGCCCCAGATTCTCCCACGCCACAGCCAGTTCATGAAAATAATGTCTATATTTGTTGATGCATTATATATTTATCTTAAGTCATTCAATACCACAAGTAAATGTGCTAAAGATATTTTATTCAATACCAATATGTCAAAAATACATAAAGCACTTAGCTAAATACTGTTATTAGAAAAGGTACAACATCACACAAGAGACCTCAAAATGCATTTACAGCAATAAAAGGCTAAATAGGAGTCCTAAGTGCATTCAGAAGGTGAGAGCTGAGAAACAAAGGCAGTCTCTGTCTTCCTGGTTCTTCAACACGTTTACTGGTCCAATAAATGTCAAACACAGCCCTATCCCATCATCATCATCATCATTTATTTATATAGCGCCAGCAAATTCCTTAGCGCTTTACAATTGGGAACAAACATTTATGAGACAATACTGGGTAATACATACAGACAGAGAGGTAAGAGGGCCCTGCTCGCAAGCTTAAAATATATGGGACAATGGGAGTTTGAAACACAAGGGCACGTGCTACATCATATTACACACTGGACCAGCTAGAATGCAAAGGTAAAAAGTATTGAGTGGGCTGTGTGATCAGTCACACAGCAATGTTGGTCAGATGGTTGTTGTCTTGTGTTAGCTGTGTAGAGGGTGGTAATAGGGTAACCTAGGGAGATTAAGATGCTGATTGAGGAATACTATAAGCTTGTCTGAATAGGTGAGTTCCCCCTTTATCTTGTATGCCCTGTTCCCAATAGATTCAGTCTATAGTGTAAACCACATTGTGAATAGAGTCTTTCAGGCTGGTCAGCGAGATCAGTCTAGCTTGCCATGCTGGATGGGAATGAAATCGCCTTGAGTGTGTGCAGGTTCCAGAGATTCCCATCTGATCACTCAGGTGCACTATAAACAATGTAGGTCTCAGCACTCCGTCTCTGAGCTTTGTTGGTGGGAGATCCATTAAAAATGTTGCTATGAGGCCTACTATCTTATAGTTCAATCCCTACTAATGTAACCTTTGGGTTTGCTTGCTTTTTTAAAAAAAAAAAAAAGTTAAATAGCTATTAAATAATAATGCAAATGAAACATTATAACAAGCATTACTACACTGCATCTACTAACCAACGTGCACAAAATCGTTTGTAAATACATATATGGCAGGAGTATGCAAACAAATGCTTATGGTGCTTTGCAAATCAGATTAAGTACTTGTAAGTATGGGCCATAATTAATTATATTTTATATCTGTCCAATTATTGACCACTGAATGGAAATCGCACATAGAGATCATTGATCTTTTTTGAGAGATGCTGGTGCCGCGCACAGACACTGCCTTCTCACCAAAACAGATAGAAAGGACAAAGAAGAGCATGCTCAATGTCTTCTGTTCATATACAGTGGTAAGAGGAACTATATCAGGGTTTCTACATAGAGATTAATTATACCATACTTGCCAACTCTCCCGGAATGTCCGGGAGACTCCCGAAATTCAGGACGGTCTCCCGGACTCTCGAGAGAGCAGGCAAGGCTCCAGCATCCCGCAATTCCCTAGCCAAAATTACACGATTTGCGTCATTTTGAAACCCAGCCCCCCCACGACAAAACGTAATTTCCGTTGCAGGGGTTGGGGCCAAAATGCTGCGATTGACCGTGTCGTGCCCCCTCCTGTCCTCTAGTCACGCCCCTCTCTCGGACTGCACTGCCTGAAAGTAGGCAAGTATGAATTATACATATGCAAAACACTGCTTGTCTTCCATTCAGGTGTCAAATTTGAACAGAGGAGAGATTGGAAATTATAAATGCCCATTTGCTCAGAGATTAGATATTCAGGGGCAGTTTTACATCCAGAGGTTGTACTTCCACCTGTGACCTACAGATCAGTAAGACAAGCAGTGTTTCTAAAGGCAGTTATTATAAACACAGATAATGGATGAAACAAGCTGCGTCCATGCTTGGTTCAGTGTTTGTAAACACTGCTGTAAGTATAGAAATAGAGCTTGTCCTATTGTTCATTAACTTAATAAATGCTGATGATGCATTGACCTCTGAATGAACGCAGCTTGGAGGAATGCTCTGCAGACAGATATACAGCTACCAGTGAGTAAGTACCATAAGATAATAACAGAGCTGCTTTTCTTATCTTCAGATAATTGCTGACATTTCATCTGTGAGACAATATTCTGATTTCTTTCAATTTTATTGGTCTAATTAAATCCTTCTTAAACATTGGGGAGATCTGACAGAATAAGGCTGGGTCCACACAACAGTTTGTTCAGCTGATTAATGGTCCAATCACACAATTCATAACTGTTCTACCCGATATCGTATTAGTGTGTACACTCTAGCGGTGAAACATTATCGTTCCAAAGCTGATTGTATCGTTTGACCTGATTTTTAAACCAAACTAAAAATCTTGTTCAATGATTTTATCTTAGTAAATGACTGATTCAATTTGAAATACAAGAATAATTGTAAACGCTACATGGAAGAAATGCTAATGTAATAAGTGTCTTGTATATGTATGGTGGTTGAAACAATAGATGTGAGACCCCAGACAATGTTGTGACTAGATTCAGTAATGTATCTAATGTCGGAGATACAATATTGTTTCTGCTTTCCAAAAATACTACAAACCTGTCGCATCTTCTTTAAGTACTGAATGTTCTACACATTCAATAAAACATTTCATACCTACATACAGGACCTGATCAAGGGTTCAGACCACTCCAGGGTAATACGCTCATAGCGCCCCCTCCCCGGGCTAATATCGCACCTGTGCTTGTTTCTATCCTTGTCTTTCCAATCCACTTATTCTCAAGTGCCCACGCAAGCATAACTCATCATCTTCAGCCTTTAGCATGGGAATACTTCAAGATTAACACCTTACATTTTTCTTTCATGTTTTCTTTTTACTTTGGAGAACAACTATCTTAAAACTTATTTCAGTTTATGCCTCTCACTGTCACAATTTTGCACCCCCAAAAATCTTGCACCCTAGGCAGCAGCCTAGTCAGCGTGTTGGATAATCAGGCCCTGCATACATACAGACATACTGTACATACATTAATGAATAGATAAATATCTGGTCATTCTAGCAGCTGCAGAGTTGTTAAGATTTATACTGTTTAGGAGTGAAAGAGGCAGATATTTAGGCTGGTGAAAAACAGTTTTAAAAAAAGCATCAACAAGGTAAAGTCTTTGATAATGGATATCTGCTGATTGTCTCTTCACTGATATACAGAAGATATCAGTGTACTTTTCCATGTTGGGAGTTGCTTGTCACATAATCATCTCACCAAATATTGTTTCTTGCCTAAAAGAGAAAACAGAATTCTACTTAGTACTTTCCTGATAGTGAAACATCTTATACTGTACTCTGACGTTTTATTATACTGTACCGATTGCTTAAGTATACAACACATATTCATGGACACTTGCACTGTGTGATTAGTGACTATAATATTAGTAAACTGATGATGTGATTTTCCATTGCGCACTTTCATTCTCTCCCTGTCTCTCTCTTGCTTGCTCTATATATACCACCACTATTAGTGCATTCAATAATAAAGACAAGAGAGTGCTGATAGTGCAGGATGTAAAGTCTTTGGTTAATAATAGAATAAACTCAACATACTACACTATCAGCACTCTCATGTCTTTTTTTTTTATCTCCCCCTGTCTTATATATATAGATATATAAATATATATACATATACACACACTGTGTGTTTGTGGTGCCACTAATTTCAAACTTGAACTCTGTACCAACTCAGCTCCTCACACTTCCTGTATGGACAAGGATTTATGCAGTATAATTTCAATTTTTTCAATTGTTTCCTTTTTCATCTGTGATTTCCTACACTTATAATCCCTTGTTCCAGTGTGAAAATAGAACTCACTCCTCCCAAAGCAATTGAGCTTGTTTGGGGTGAACAGTAGGAGGTGCCCAAAGAATGGAGAGCTCTGGAGTCTTACCTTTAATTTCTGTTTTTTCTTTCAATACATGCAAACAAGCAAGTTGTATGTCTAAACATTATTTCATACAGAGGTGTGCTTTACACCACAACTACTCTGCACTATATGAACCCTGCTGTCTAAGGAGCCTATTTATGAACGTCCTAAGAGGTTTAAATCTCCTGAAACGGCAATTACCGCATTTTAAAGTAAAAAGGCTATTTTGTTATTATATGATTGCAGCAGATATAGTAGGTCCCAGCATCTTTGATCACAATTGCAGTCCCCATAGGAGTGAAAATGCTCGATTTAATAAAAATACAAAATTCGGAGCTTGGCCCCAAAAGTTAAGGCCATCTGAGGATGGTGTTAGCTCTTCTATCCTATGGGGAGAGCATTGCAAAAGAGGAATCTTCAGGTCCCTTCCGGCAGGTTTCGTGCTCCTCCCCATTGCAAATTGTACAAGGCCATAAGAACCTGCACTATAAATTATTCCCTGGGTGGGTCTCCTATTCGAGACGCTGTGCCAACTAATCAATTAGAATAAATTGCCACGTTAATTCATTTTGTATCACTGCGATAAGAAATGATAATTAACATGAGCGGTATGCGATGGGGCATAAATAGACCCCTTGTTCTCAGTCTGTAGCTTCTTGCTTGCCTCCATTCCTTTTCTCACATTATGACACTGCATATGTCACATGTAGCACTTCCCTAACTAGCGCAATCACACCAGTGGGGAGGTCACTCACTGACTACCAAAAAATGGGTAATCGCATCTCCTGCTGCTGCAAACTTTCTAATGATCTGATTGGCTAACTGACAGGGTGCACAGGAACAATCAGCATTTGCAAACTGAATACAATAAGGTGCTCAAGCTCTAGATATATAGTTAGACGCATCTTAAAAGGGCCCAAAGGATGATTTGTGCATTCAGATATTAAAAACATATTTAGTCACTTGCATAAAGATTAATTCACACATCAGTCGGCGTTAGAATTGCGAAGCAGTTTAAGCAAAAGCTACCTCTGTTGTCATTCATAAATTTCATCTTCAGGCCTTTGAGGTCAATGAAGATAAACAATCTCACAAATTAAGTTGTAATATATTGCATAAAATTAAACATAATTGCATTTTATAATGTATTTTTAAAAAACAAAAAACAAATTGTCTGTATTAATTAACCAGAAAGCTCAGCAGCACAGAACAGTAAGGACAGCAAATCATACAAAATACAAATCACACATAAAAACAGAACAAGTACATACAAGGTTGATGTAAGAGGTACAGATATGAGATAGAGAGGACCCTGCTTGTTAGAGCTTACAGTCTTGAGGAAGAGGACAATGTTGAGACAATAAGAGCTATAGGAAATGTAGATGGAGGAACTGTAGCTGATAGAACACATAGAGAGGGTAATATTAAGGTAGGGGTAGGATATGCTATAGTGAAGAAGTGGATTTTTAGAGAACTTTTAAAATGTTGAAGGTTGTGGGAGAGTCTGGTCAGAGGGGTAAGGGGTTCTATAAGTGGGGAGCAGCATGGGTGATGTCTTGGAGGCAGGAGTGACATCCCTCGGCCCCCCTTACTGCCAGGTGCATGGGCTCCTCTGGCAGTAGGTACACCCCTGTTGTGGCTCTTCTATTAGTAACTTATATACCATAAAAATGTCACATGTGTTTAAGAGGTTTAGTATACGACTATAAGCTTCTGTTCCCAACAATATACTAGAAAAAGAGCATTTTTTATAGAGCAATACATAGGTTTTATCAAAATATTTTTTTTTCCTGATATCATAGTACGTAAATTAAAATAGATAGAATTACATTTCAGTCTTTACATATAAAACCATTTGTATCCTGGAGGTAATTTTAGCATAGCATTGGTTGCAGATAGAAAACAAAGCAATGAAATAATTTACAATCCAGTGCTGTTGAACAATGCTATAGGTGTTACATCCTGTACCTAGTGATTTTTTAACACAGGATATCAAATTATTGAATGGGCTAATACTTTGCAAACCCTCATCCCACTTACTTACATTTAACGTTCCTGATCTTATTAACCTGGATGATAGCCTGATCACCAATGCCAATGATGAGCAAAAAATGAAACCACTTGAGACCATGTCGATGATTTGTAGAGCCAGGTGGAACCATTCATAGTGAAGGGGTTCTTGGCACACATTCGGAAACTTGATATAAGGGAAGGGAAATTTGATGGCATAGCCAATGTAGTTGGTTGATGACATCCCAGCAAAAGAGTAGTAACAATATGGACCAATGAGGATGGATGCAATGGCCACTGTAAGTTGAACAGGAGATCCGATGATGCTGAGCAGACTCATGGTGAATGTGGACTCCCACTGCAAGAGATGTAGTCATCTTTTATACTGTTACAAGCATTTAACCATTTAAGTGACGCTATATGTACATGTATGTTGGTCTGTACTAGTAAGCTGATATTGAACTATCAGTTACATAATATTGACCTTGGAATAAAAGTTCAATTATTTAGTTTAATAAGGGAAACATAACAAATTGGGCCTTTTTGTTTGTCTTGACTTTGTACATTTGAAGGTCATATGCAGGAGAACCACAGCCTATGCAGGAATGTATATTAGTGGCATATTACTGGAAATATTTGCAGGCATAGTACTAATTCTGTGCAGTATGTAGTATCAGATGACACGATGGCCCGCACATGTGCAGTAATGTCAGGGATTGATAAAGCTCTGCTCACATTACAGAGGCCAAGGGAGCGAGGGAAAAATAACAGTTAGGTGAGAGGAATGACTGGGAACTGCCAGTTGCAGTGTGTTGGTTGGTCCCTGTCAGCTGAGACCATAGTTGCTAATTCCGCTTATAACAAGCGGAATTGGGCTTCTTTTTTTGTGAGGTTGCTTTTTTTTCCACTGCCGCGGGTAGCTTGTTTTTGGGCTTGGAGACGTTCTCCAAGTCCACAGGCTGCATAATCGTTTTTTTTCCCTCTGTTACTGTTTTTTTTTTTTGGTTTATAAGGGCTCTTTTTATATTAAATATAAAATAAATAAGAGAATTCTGCATTGGGAACTGCCAACGAATGGTAAATAAAATAATGTATTCAAATTCCACACAAATTGAATAAACAAACTCATTTTATTTTTTATCTTCCATTGTCATATTCACTGTATTCTTGCCTGAACAGATGACAATATATTGGAGGGTGACATCTAGAGAACGTACTTCATCTGACAGGACAGAATGAGACTGCTATGTATGTATGTATGTGCTATTAGCTTGGGGGCCAGCCCAGCTGACGGCCGCCAAGAACATGCAGGTGAAGGTGGTACACTGACTGGCCACCATCTGGTCCCTCATTTATGACCAGCCGATAGCCCCTCACCAGGCCCAAATCAGCAGCACATTTCTTGCCAACAATCATCAGATGTCCTATTAAAAAGGGTCATCAGCAGGTTCTACTTCAGATAATTGGCTAATAGCTTTCTTAGGTACCACTAGGAAATGTGTTGGTGCTTATGGAGCGACATCATTGAATGCGATACATTGATCGTCCTCATAGATTATATTAGCCGGGATTTCCTTACGGATAATTTTCTCGAATATGGTGTCACCACCGGGACGGGCTGTCTGTGCTTTGCTGATCTCATCCGCCATAGCTGCAGCCCTGATGACAGGCAGACCAGTGGGAGGTGTTACTATTTTGTGATTGGTGTATTCAGGGGGTTTTTTTGTGGGCGGGTTGTGCAGCGACATCCTCCAATGAAGTGGCGCTTTGTGGGTGGGCGGAGTCAGTGGAGGACATGGATTAAATCACAGGAAGACGGATCTATAGCAACCTACTGAAATAACTGCTGTGACAGACGCACGATCGCTGGTAACAGGTAACACTGCTATATAACACCCTCCCCTCCCATTCAGTAAGCTTCTCATGTCAGAAGACTGCTTATACTGTTATATCATGGGGCTGTGTGGTATAGACATACAGGTGTCCTAAATTACAGCATTTGCTTTTTCATTTGCCCTATCAGTGTATAAATGTGTCCTCTTGTGTTTATAAATAGAGATTCAGTGTAGAAATTAGTGCTATAGAAAAGGACGGCCCCCTGCAAGTTGGGCTTTTTTGGGCTTCTTAGGATTGGTTTGGGCTTGTTTTGGGCTTATTTTTCACTAAGTGTTTGCTTGTTTTTTATTTCAGAGTTGGCAACCCTAGCTGAGACCTGTGAGTCTCTCAGGGAAGAACCCTGTCATGGTGTCAGCAGACGTCCTGTGAGTCTCTGAAGAAAGGGAGCCCAGGAGGAAACAGCCTGGAGGGACAGAGGAGTATCAGCTCTGGCAGGAGGCAGAGCTAAGTCAGACTTGTCCTTGGAGAGAAACAGACGACATTTCCTGTGAGAGGTCTGCGGAGAAAACCAAATCTAAATGGATAAGTAACCCCTGTCTAGTTATTATTTGATGGGACTGTGTATTGCGAATTTTGTTATTAGGTAGATAGGGAATTGGTGGGAAGGTCTGAAGATAATTTGTATACTCCTTTGCAGGACTATGATAAACTATCAGGGTTAGTGATAGGGAAAGACAGTTAGGGATCAGAGACTGAGATATATTGTGAACATCTGCACTAAACAACAAAATTTACTTCAGACCAGTGACATTTGTTGCAGTGAATTACAGGGAAGAGATAGTTCACTGCAGGACTGGGCTTGTCTAATAGGACGAGACAAGGAGGAAAGTGTGTACATGCTTAATTTCTTCAAGTCATATTCCGCTGGGATAAAACTGACTAGAAACTGTGCTTATTAGAAAAGTGATCGATACTACAGAGTGTCATCATTAAAAGAGATTTAACTGACACCAGTGACTTTATTCTGGAGCCTTTTCTACCATAGTCTACTGTTTCTGGAATAGAGAAATGGAGATACATTTGCTTGTCATTATTTTCCACATTAGATCACTTAACTGCATTTTATTGCTAAACATGCATATATTGATGTACAACATGTTAAGATAGTGGATATGTGTTTAGAATGTAATATTGATATATATTATTACAGTTGAAGAATAGTTGCAAGTAAACATTTACGGTAGAGGTACCTCTTGGCTAGGATAAGAAAGGTTAGGTTCTTGCACTGTATTCTAGTACATTCGTTATACTTCATGTTTTAAAGGGCTACTTTGAAAATACAGAGATATATAAAAAAATATAAGAGATATTCTATTTTGGTATAAAGTCTAATTAGACATGAAAATCCTTGGAGTGCACTCTCCCAATCAATAAAAGTGATGGTGTGGCTTTCAAAGACCACTTTGCCTATTGCTGTCTCTTTCTGTGTGTGCCTGTGGTTTTGTTAGTAGGGGGCATAGGGTTCCTTGGTCTCCCTCTGGTGTCGCTTGTCATGAATAGTACCCAACAAAGAGCCTACTGCACTCATACCAAGGTGGAGGCACTGCGCCAACTGAGAATAGAAGTAAAGGAAACACCACAGGTCACAATACACTTTACATAGACACCCAGATGATCTACGGAAAAGGGGGTGCTACATGTATATGACCCAATTGGTGATTTTAAAGTGTGAATAACACAAACTAAACTTGTCTATTATTTGTGTGTGGTAGATAAAAAAATAATATAATGAATTTACCATTGATCTTTGTGTCCATTCACGATGTGCTAAGAGAGCAAGAATACCAACTGAAAAGGCCTGTGAAAGACAAGGGTATTAGACTTAGCAATAGCATACAAGGAGGATTAAAGTAAAGAAAAAAGTAAATAACCTTATATATGTATTTGCCATCTATATTTTCTGGGCCTGATTCATTAAGGAAAGTAAAGAGAAAAAAATAAAGATTAACTTTTCACCTTGGCAAAACCATGGTGCAGTGGATAGGAAGCTAAATTTAAAATGTGGGGACAGATTTATATTTGGGAAAGGGTATGTCCTAGATCAACTTTAAATTTAAGTGGAAACATAAAGCTATTAAGTATTTCTGTTCAACAGGACAAAAACAGCCAGTATGTGCAAAATAATAAACTAATATGCACCCCTAGCATTGTAACATGGTTTTGTCCAGGAGAACACTTACATTTACTCATTTTTTGGCTTACTTTCCTTAATGAATCAGGCCCTCTATGTTTATCTAGAATTAATATTCATTACAAGTGTAAGTGAGCATGTCAGTGTGCCTGTAATTAAATTCTAATTATTATTTTCTTTTATTTAATTAATAAACAGAGCTAACATTTACAAATTAAACAATTATATATATACACACACACACACACACACACACACACACACACACACACACATAGTAATACAAACAACAAATATCTATGAATTAACAGAGTACATGACAAATCATGCAAAAGAAAAAAAAAGACATACAGTAAGCATACATGGAAACAGATATGCGGAATAATATATATATGGATGCACAATTGGTAGCAAATTGCACAGTATACAGAAACAATACAGAATAAGGTATGACAGGGACAAGCGAGGAAGACATGAGAGCTGACATTCTAAAGGGAGGGGTAATGAGAGACAATAGGAGCAAATGAGACAATAGGCATAGAGAGGTCCTAAATGGAGCATTAACAAATTGCTGCTGACTTTAAATATGTGCAACTAAAAACTGTACAGTACAAACAGCTCCATGTTTTGTAACACATAACAGTCAGTAAGATTTTTGCTATTATAACTCTTTCCTACTAGTGAAAGCTAAAATCTGATTAGTTGTTATGGTTTTGATTTGCTTAATGGTTTTACTCAAAGTTCACAGCACTTAAAAGGATTATCTACTGTACAGCCACAAGCTCAGGGGTGATCTTGGCCAAGAGGCAGTGGGGGATACACTGCAATTTCAGTCCCTTAAGTGCCTTGGATCAGGGCAGGTTGTGTATAGACCTTGCAGCATCTTGACTCGGCCAACCCAGGAGAGAAGATAAAGAACAGAGAGAGAAGAAATTATACTAACTTTTATTTATGTAAGTGCATGTACATTTTATGTATACACTATATGTTTTATTATTGCTATAAATATATTATCTTTTATTTTTGGGATTAAAAATAGACTAACAGAAGTTATGTAAACACACACACATATACCATAATTGCCTAGTCCGGGAGACTCCCGAATTTTTGGGAGTTCTCCCGGGAGAGTGGGTCAACCCACTCTCCTGTCCTGTTAGTGGTTGAAGTGGGTGGGGGCAGGGCTAATCATGGCGATTCACGTGGCCACACCCCCAGGAAGCTGCATGGAGATCTCCCCTCCCGGACGGGAGATCTCAAAAGTTTTTTTCACTTGTTAGTTAAATACCACTGTAGCCCACCAGTGCTGTTCCACTTCTATTAACTGAACTGCTACTTTCTAATTACTATCACTACAACTTTCTATCACTACAGTTTCCTATCACTACAGCTTTCTATCACTACAGCTTTCTATCACTACAGCTTTCTATCACTAGTTTCCTATCACTACAGTTTTCTATCACTACAGTTTCCTATCACTACAGTTTCCTATCACTACAGTTTCCTATCACTACAGTTTCCTATCACTACAGCTTTCTATCACTACAGCTTTCTATCACTACAGTTTCCTATCACTACAGTTTCCTATCACTACAGCTTTATATCACTACAGTTTCCTATCACTACAGTTTTCTATCACTACAGTTTTCTATCACTACAGTTTTCTATCACTACAGCTTTCTATCACTAGTTTCCTATCACTACAGTTTCCTATCACTACAGCTTTCTATCACTACAGTTTCCTATCACTACAGCTTTCTATCACTACAGTTTCCTATCACTACAGTTTTCTATCACTACAGCTTTCTATCACTAGTTTCCTATCACTACAGTTTCCTATCACTACAGCTTTCTATCACTACAGTTTCCTATCACTACAGTTTCCTATCACTACAGTTTCCTATCACTACAGTTTCCTATCACTACAGCTTTCTATCACTACAGTTTCCTATCACTACAGTTTCCTATCACTACAGCTTTCTATCACTACAGCTTTCTATCACTACAGTTTCCTATCACTACAGCTTTCTATCACTACAGTTTCCTATCACTACAGTTTCCTATCACTACAGCTTTCTATCACTACAGTTTCCTATCACTACAGCTTTCTATCACTACAGTTTCCTATCACTACAGTTTTCTATCACTACAGCTTTCTATCACTAGTTTCCTATCACTACAGTTTCCTATCACTACAGCTTTCTATCACTACAGTTTCCTATCACTACAGTTTCCTATCACTACAGTTTCCTATCACTACAGTTTCCTATCACTACAGCTTTCTATCACTACAGCTTTCTATCACTACAGTTTCCTATCACTACAGTTTCCTATCACTACAGTTTCCTATCACTACAGTTTCCTATCACTACAGCTTTCTATCACTACAGTTTCCTATCACTACAGCTTTCTATCACTACAATTTCCTATCACTACAGTTTTTACCAGTAAAATGGATTTTCACTCTTTGATAAAGCAACCTGTGTTCTATACCTAACACCACTTCAGTGGTTTTAGTATGAGCCACTGCTCAGGGGCCAGTGCCGTGTGCTTCCTCTTAGGCTAATATTTTTGCCAACCAAAAAATGTATGTAAGTAGCACTGCCTAATAATGCATTGGCAGTGACGTTTTTCTATATACAGCAAATGTGTGTAAAGCATATTCAGCAAAATGTAGTAAATAGTACATTCATGAATATTAATCGCGTATAAACCATTTTTCAATATATAAACATGCTATATAAAAAAAGTGTATTGGGTATAACGGACTAGTCTGATTGCATACATTTTTTTTCCCAACGCGTGTGTCAAAGGCGTAGCCTGGATGTGTCACAAAAATTTGGTGTGTTGGGTGACAAGGTATGCAATGGACATGTCAAATATATTTTAATATAGTATTAAAAGGAATAGCTCACATTTATTCATATATTTTTCATGAATCTGGTTTTAATTTTAACACAGGCAAGTCACAGAAATACATTACAAGGCGATGTCACGACCAGAATGGAAGTATGAGAATTTTTGGGGGCCACATCCAAAAGAGAATGGGGGTAATTTTCTAACATAAATGTAGAAATACAAATAAGTAAGCACAACCAATTCAAAATGTAATTGTAGAACATGTCCTAAATTAATCAGAGCTAATTGTCATTTGCACCAACGTTTGTAAATCCAAGTCGAGATAATAACGTTTTTTTCAACCTCTACTTCCTAACGAGTACACTTTTTCACATATGTTTGCTAGTGTCAGGATATTCGCTTTTCATAGCGTCGATGTAACTTTTACTCCTGGTAAAAATTACATATGTGAACGTATCCTTGCTATAGTGTACATTCCAATCTATATCTCATTATAGCTACACTATCACCAAAATCTATAGTTTTCAATGTCATTAGCCAGCCTAAAAATATCAAATGTTAGACACAGTTTCTCTCCCGTACAGTTGAAATGACTCAGGCACGTGACATAGGCATTTGCTACCCATGTGGGGTCATTTATAAAAGGAATTTGATGTATTGTAAAATACATCAAAACCCAGATTGACTGGTTTTTGTGATTGAGTCTGAATTTGCACATTTGTAAAAAGTTATGAAAACAAAATTGCATCTTACAAAGATAATAATAATGTTTGTTAATTCACACAGAACTTTAATTTGTATTCAGCTACAGTGCAAGTAACTAAAAATAAAAAGCAAATGCAAAGCGGTGGATGAGTGTGGACACTAATCATCATCAATTTATTTGGTAAGGCGCCACAATGGTCTGTAATACAGAACAACAGAGTCACACGGCATATAAAATACAAATCACACATAACAAGTACATATGAAATGGATGAAGGACTATAAAAAGGGCCATGCACTGAGAGCTTACCCTGCAAGTGTTTTGCATTTATACACACAATGTAAGGATTAGAAAGCAATTATCTAACTCTTATGAAACATGTCACCTTTCCATTATTTCACTAAATAGTTTACTTTGAACCTGTGGGTTAAATGGGTGTTAAAGGTAATATACAGTAATAACTGTGATTTATTCAGAGAGGTGGAGGGAACGCGGATATGCAGTGCTTAGTTGTTATAGACAGACATCAGGATCAGAATGGAAGCTTGAGTGTGTAAGACAGAGAAGGTTATAATGTGATACAAATTAAGAGGTTTCATATCAGAACAGATTTAGTCCATAAAACAGAACTACAACTCAATCTCACAAATAACAACATGTTACTATTATTTTATTTACAGGATAATATTACAATACAGCGGGGTTACCTTGTCATATATGCAAATCAGTAAAACATAACATGGAAAAATGAAAATACAACTATCTGCAATATGTTACAAAAAGTATCCCTAAATTGCCATGTGAAAAAGAGAAAACGATACTATATGCAAAATATTACTGGTCTCCTAACTATGAAGGATACAATACAATTTCCAGGAATATTTTGACAATCATTTACATGGTGGTTCTCAGTCTTGTGGATTATGGTTGGTATTAAGGTGGTCATTTAAAGAAGCGCTGCATCTACAATGTACACTAAACACTGTACATGCGCCGCTGCCTTAACTGTCCACCTTAATAGGAAGAATGTGTGGGTCGCACTTTAACATGACGTTATTTTTAAAGGGCGATGTGTTCATTTGCCAGAATTGTTTCCAGCAGTTTTTCCAACCAGTCATTGTCAGGTGCAGGTAGGACTCTTCAAAATCGCACTTCTCCTATCGAAGAAAGTGATTTCCGCTACTCGATCATTAGCACCCAACCCATGGGACCAGTAGTGCACCAAGGGCAAAATGGTTTTTATAATTTAAATAACTGTTTGACCTCACACCCACCACCCTAGTAATGTGGGAAGAACTTTTCAGCACGAAGCTGGTTAAACCTAGGGGGGGAAAAGGGGTGCATTTTTTTTGTGGACCTGATCTCCCTAGGGAATCCAACCCCATGCTGACCAGTCTGGGACTGGTTTGACATTATTGCCACCAGGCCAGGCTGGCAAAGCCTAGTGCTGACATTTGTAAATTCGGGGGAACCCCACACTTTTTGTCCTCCTGCTTTTTCTAGTGCAAGCCTAGGCTGGCAGCACTATGGCTGGTTAAGATTTGTAGGTAAGAGTCCACTCTGTTTTTTTAAAATATTATTGTTTTTTTAATTATTTGCTATGCGGAGCCGCCCCCAGCAGAGCAGTGAATAAATTAAGTGATGTCACTGAGGGGCCTGGATGTTTAAAACGGATTCCTATATAAGTGTGTTGTATGTAAATGGCCACCCTCTGTTGATTCTCAATGTCAAATTTGTGGCTCAATGTGATTTAACCCTTGTATGTGACAAAAAAGCTGGTGCGTATTTGGCGTAGCATATCAAAGAAAAGCTGGTGGGCATATGTTAGTTGCAGAGGGTGATGTGAAAGAAAAGCTGATGGGCAGATGGGGCGACATGTGGAAGAAAAGCTGGTAGGCATATGCGAGGGCATTGGGAGAAAAGCTGATGAGTACATTGGGTGGCATGTGAGAAAACGCTGGTGAGCATATGGGGTGGCAAGTGAGATAAAATCTGTTAGGTATAATGGGTCCATCCATTCCGTATCTGAACACATATACCCAACACTAGTATCCAATTTCCAGGGACACTTTGATGCTAGACAGGTGGGTGTAGTACTACTTAACTATAGTGTAAACACCGACAGTGTTTACACCTACAGAATTATTCCGACACTGAAGAGAGCGTCATGTAAGAAAGACCTACTTACCTGTAAACAGACACAGGGCAGATCCGATGTGAGGAGAGGGCGACATTTCCAAATGACGTCACTTACAATTAAGACTTGGGGGTAAATGTATGAACATAAGGGTTCTTCAACACCCGCCTGTTCAGCGTATTTGGTGATTAAATTTCAAGCGGCGCTGCATTATAAAGGGAAATTTCCCTTTACAATGCAGTGCCGCTTGAAATTTAATCGCCGAACACGCTGAACACGCGGGTGTTGAAGAACCCGCATGTTCATACATTTACCCCTTGGACATTTCAGTTTTTAAAGCGGCAACGCACAGACCCATGTAAGTAGTACATTTACTACTTTAGGGGTCCGTGTGTTGTCGCTTTAAAAAAAATAAAAATCCAAGACACGTTTGTAAGTGACATCATTTGGAAGTGTTGCCCTCTCCTCGCATCGGATCTGCCCTGTGTCTGTTTACAGGTAAGTAGGTCTTTCTTACATGACGCTCTCTTCAGTATCAGAATAATTCTGTAGGTGTAAACACTGTCGGTGTTTACATTATCGTAAATGCAATTACGACCGAGACAGGTGTATGGAAGCATGCAACACGCATTACAGTCCAAGCACTACAACTACACTACCCACCATGACACCCTCCCTGATCAAGGAATAATGCTGATTATTTTGAAAATGTAAAATACTTATCCCCAAAATAATAACTTGTAAACTAAAGAGAGTATAATTATGGTATGATACTTACATCTTTTTACAAAATTAGATACATTACACTGTATATTTGGTTAGTATAGAAAAAAGGAGCATTTCTAGGGATATAAAATTCCAGGGACAAATCTATAAAATCTGGGACAGTCCCTGGAAATTAGGGAAAGATAGCAACTATAGCATACAATTCACAAATCAACAAGTCACTATACTAATAGAAAGGTGACTTCTGGCCTCAATTGGGTGTAGGTTACATATAGTTCTTAGAATTAGTCTGATATATAGAATTTTCTCAGTAATAAATCTGGATACATGTATTAATCTTATGTTTACAGCTCAGTCTATGTAGAAATGTAAAGAATGTGATAATTTACTGTCTAGTGCTGAAAGTCTAAATAACTTACAGTATCCTTCACATCAAGCCATCCAGGTTATCACCCAGGGCAAGTCAGCCTGCGGCTCTCCAGCAGCTTCTAAACCATAACTCTGGCTGAGCATACTGGGCCTATCATCACCTAATCACAACTGCTATAATGCTAAGCTGGATAGAAAGTGTACAAGCACGACTGTTGGTTGCATGTAAAAATAAGGTATTATATTCCATAATTCCCTTTATATTTCAAGGTCTTATGAGCAGGGCTCTCCTTCCTCTTGTAGCCTTGTTCCTCACATCTCATCCACCCTGTCTGCCCATCTATTCCTCTTGTATGTTACCTATATTGACAGCTGTTCCATTTCCCTTTCATGTCCCTTACACTGTATTTTGCTTTTATCCATCCAGTGTTTTGCGGTATATCTATTGTTTGCTGCCGTATCGTGCTGTTGTAGCTCCATTGTATCCTCCACCCTGACTGTACTCTGATATGTAGCCTGTGTAATGTTACCGGTGTCATCTATGTAACTTGTGTTATGGTATTCAATTTGTGCTATGTTACCCATGTTGTACTGTAAAGCACTGCAGTATTCTCCTTTTATTAAAATGACAGAACACTATCACTGCCAGGATGTAGAGTGCTAGAAATGTGAACGTTGCCGGTCACAGATTTATTGTAGATGTAAATGTTATTACCTGGTTCAGTCTCCACTAATACTTGTGGATGGCAGGATCACAGAGTATGCAGAAAGGTGGATACATACTATGCAAGATCAATGGGTTCTGGATATTGTCAGAAGGAGTTGCAAGACAGAGTTTCATCATGTTCCCAGGGAGACTTCTTTGTCATATCCAAAACACCTTCATCTACAGCAGACTTGGAAGCTTTACACATCAGTATGCCATCATTGCAGGAGGCTCATGTGATCTCTCTTGTTCCTCCAACCCAGGTGGCTTTTACTACAGACTATTTATGGTCAGAAAATAATAAGGACTTTCTGTACTGAATTGTGTGGTATTCTATAAAATTTCTATAAAAATAATAATAATAAATTTAGCGAGAAAGGACTTTAAAGCAGCAGGGATGGAACCACTAGTATTCTCATGAGCTACAAGCCCACATTTGGAACCCTCCCTGGCATTTTGAGAAAGAAGAAGCCAACACTGTACATGGATCCAGGTTATGAGGTGCTGCGTTGTCATCAGAACTCCATGACATGCACAATTATGCTTTATTGAATTAACTATATTCACTGTGCTACTATTATAAATATATTATTCCCAAAAACACATCTTGCAATTGATTTTGAGAGTGATGTGTTAAACATCTCTGGTCATTAAGGAAATATATATATATATCATCATCATCACCATTTATTTATATAGCGCCACTAATTCTGCAGAGCTGTACTCACTCACATCAGTCCCTGTCCCATTGAGGCTTACAGTCTAAATTCCCTAACACACAGACTAGGGTCAATTTGTTAGCAGCCAATTAACCTACCAGTATGTTTTTGGAGTGTTGGAGGAAACCGGAGCACCCAGAGGAAACCCACGCAAACATGGGGAGATCATACAAACTCCTCACAGATAAATTCCCACATAGTTGGGAATTGAACGCATGACCCCAGTGCTGTAAGGCAGAAGTGCTAACCACTCAGCCACTGCCCATATATATATCTAATATATAAATGCTTAGTGGCGTCTGTCTGTCTGTGTGTGTGTGTGGAAACAAAAACCAAGTTGCAGTGCCACCTGCTGGGCAGAGTTATACACTGACCTACTAAATTCTTAGTGTGTGTGGGAAAAAAATTTCAAAAAGGGCTGAAATTTGGTAGGACTCAAACTCATTTTCGTGAGGTAATTTTACCTCATGAACACACATGTGTAGAGGCGTGCGTTAGTGTGTGTGTGTGGAAAAAACTATTTTCTCAGAAAGGGCTCATCCAATTGACCTGAAATTAGGTATACTGACATTATTTGACAAAAAAATTAGAATAGTCAAGTCAGTTAACTTCCATCATCCCCCCTTCCCCCCGTGGGAGGGGTAGTAAAGGCTAAATTTACGAGTTGAGGGGTCAAACTCATTTTCGTGAGGTAATTTTACCTCATGAACACACATTAAAAAGGCCGCTTGCATCGGGAACTAACGCTCTTCCCCTGAGGAGGCCTGGGCTAGGTCCAAATGCATGACAAGAACCTTTTTAAGACCTTAAGTAGCTTGATTTGACTAGAATGCATGAGTATCATGCACGGGTTAACTTTTATATATATATATATATATATATATATATATATATATATATGTGTGTGTGTGTGTGTGCAGAGGTGTTTAAAAAAGTACAGAATATAAATATATATATATATATATATATATATATATATATATATATATGTAGATTTGGAAGGCAGAGGTTTTATCTAAACACAAATTGGATGTTTAGTTGCTATGAGACGTCTATATAGCAATGGAGAGTATTTAAATTGAATTATTTTTTGAACACCTTTCAGATAATGTTTCTATAGTAATCTATTTTTTTCTATTTCTTCCACTTTGTTTACAAGCATCGTAATTTCAATATTTTATGTTTTTCTTGTATATTATTTACACATTAATAAGGGGCACAATGATTCTCTGAGTGAAAATGTAGTTATTTACACAAACCTGATAACTGGCTTCACTATTTATAACTCCCAATTCTATTTTCATTTATTTTATGTATATAAACTCTTTATAGATAAAATATCAGATCAAATAATAAGCAATAATATCTTTCTGTAAGTGTTAAATATACTCCACGCTCCTCCTATTCACATTTTTTTTCAAAATCACTGGAAATAGTAAGCTTGTATCTTCAATATATATATAGGTTATTACCTAGTAGGTAATAATAGGTTATTTTCTAGTATTACAATGAAGGCAGTAAGAGAAGTGGCTATCAAATTTTTGCAAACAAACTGACCTCCAGCAAGAAGACATCATTGTGCTGCATATAGATCCAGTATAGAAGGCACTCAAGGATTTACTGCTAAGTTGAAGTCCATTTTATTTCAAAGATTTCAACGTTTTGGTTACAGTGTAACTTTCATCAGGAATAACATAACAAAAGAGAGCAGTATATAAAGAACTTTTGATTACTCACCCACCACACACAAACATACACACACACACATTCTAAGAAATATAGCCCGTACATATCATATCTTTACAGTATATAATTTACATTACATTTTACAATAATACACATTTTACAGAATTTCTACTGACAGCCAGCAATCACCATTACATTTCATACTAAGATACAATTTCTATACAACATTCTTATGGGTAGTAATAGTAGTAGTAGAACATTATACCTGTTTGTCTGCCTTTTTCATTTCGACTAAGCTGTTGACATTTGGTAAAAGAGAATTTTGTCATCTGTTGTCTCTATAAGCAAGCAGCACTCTATATTTTACTATAATGCGAATAATACTTGTGTGTTGCTACTTATCTTTAATAATGCATTACCTAAACTTACATTGTAAATAATAAGTGAATTTTGTATCCCCATTTCAGTCAAAACATTTATGCAACAAATTGGATGAGGATAACATAGATGATGACAAGGCACTGGCACAGTTATATATTTATATTATTATTTTTATTATTATTAATTAACACATGACTCTAAATCAGATCTGCTGTAGGACAAGATAACGAGGACCCTCAAATTCAGTATCCAATGACCTATTCTTATCTGCTTTTAGTATAGGATTTGTTAGAACTGTATTTCACCATTTCTGTTTTTCCAAAGTTATTTTTTATGTTTGTTGTTACTGTCTCCATTTAGTAAGCAGACAGGTCCCACCAACTTATATAACATCTACACTTTACAGTCTACACTGTAGTGTATAACAGTGCTGCTTTCTTGACAAAAATGTCAGCAATAAAACATTAGAGAAAGTGAAATACTGAAACAAAAGATCATACCAGGAATCTACAGGTAAGACCATACCAGGAAGCTACAAATAAGATGATACCAGGAAGCTACAGGTAAGACCATACCAGGAAGCTACAGGTAAGACCATACCAGGAAGCTACAAATAAGATGATACCAGGAAGCTACAAATAAGATGATACCAGGAAGCTACAGGTAAGACCATACCAGGAAGCTACAGGTAAGACCATACCAGGAAGCTACAAATAAGATCATACCAGGAAGCTACAGGTAAGACCATACCAGGAAGCTACAGGTAAGACCATACCAGGAAGCTACAGGTAAGACCATACCAGGAAGCTACAGGTAAGACCATACCAGGAAGCTACAGGTAAGACCATACCAGGAAGCTACAGGTAAGATCATACCAGGAAGCTACAGGTAAGATCATACCAGGAAGCTACAGGTAAGACCATACCAGGAAGCTACAGGTAAGATCATACCAGGAAGCTACAGGTAAGACCATACCAGGAAGCTACAGGTAAGACCATACAAGGAAGCTACAAATAAGATGATACCAGGAACCTACAGGTAAGATCATACCAGGAAGCTACAGGTAAGACCATACAAGGAAGCTACAAATAAGATGATACCAGGAACCTACAGGTAAGATCATACCAGGAAGCTACAGGTAAGACCATACCAGGAAGCTACAGGTAAGACCATACCAGGAAGCTACAAATAAGATGATACCAGGAAGCTACAGGTAAGATCATACCAGGAAGCTACAGGTAAGACCATGCCAGGAATCTACAGGTAAGATCATACCAGGAAGCTACAGGTAAGACCATACCAGGAAGCTACAAATAAGATGATACCAGGAAGCTACAGGTAAGATCATACCAGGAAGCTACAAGCAAGATGATACCAGGAAGCTACAGGTAAGATCATACCAGGAAGCTACAGGTAATACCATACCAGGTAGCTACAGGTAAGACGATACCAGGAAGCTACAAGTAAGATGATACCAGGAAGCTACAGGTAAGACCATACCAGGAAGCTACAATTAAGACCATATCAGGAAGCTACAGGTAAGACCATACCAGGAAGCTACAGGTAAGACCATACCAGGAAGCTACAGGTAAGACCATACAAGGAAGCTACAAATAAGATGATACCAGGAACCTACAGGTAAGATCATACCAGGAAGCTACAGGTAAGACCATACAAGGAAGCTACAAATAAGATGATACCAGGAACCTACAGGTAAGATCATACCAGGAAGCTACAGGTAAGACCATACCAGGAAGCTACAGGTAAGACCATACCAGGAAGCTACAAATAAGATGATACCAGGAAGCTACAGGTAAGATCATACCAGGAAGCTACAGGTAAGACCATGCCAGGAATCTACAGGTAAGATCATACCAGGAAGCTACAGGTAAGACCATACCAGGAAGCTACAAATAAGATGATACCAGGAAGCTACAGGTAAGATCATACCAGGAAGCTACAAGCAAGATGATACCAGGAAGCTACAGGTAAGATCATACCAGGAAGCTACAGGTAAGACCATACCAGGTAGCTACAGGTAAGACGATACCAGGAAGCTACAAGTAAGATGATACCAGGAAGCTACAGGTAAGACCATACCAGGAAGCTACAGGTAAGACCATATCAGGAAGCTACAGGTAAGACCATACCAGGAAGCTACAAATAAGGCCATACCAGGAAACTACAGGCAAAATCATACCAGAAAGCTACAGGCAAAATCATACCAGAAAGCTACAGGCAAAATCATACCAGAAAGCTACAGGTAAGATCATACCAGGAAGCTACAGGTAAGATCATACCAGGAAGCTACAGGTAAGATCACACCAGGAAGCTACAGGTAAGACCATACCAGGAAATTACAGGCAAGGTCATACCAGTAAGCTACAGGTAAGATCATACCAGGAAGCTACAGGTAAGACCATACCAGGTAGCTACAGGTAAGACCATACCAGGAAGCTACAGGTAAGACCATACCAGGAAGCTACAGGTAAGACCATACCAGGAATCTACAAATAAGGCCATACCAGGAAACTACAGGTAAGATCATACCAGGAAGCTACAGGTAAGATCACACCAGGAAGCTACAGGTAAGATCATACCAGGAATCTACAGGCAAGGTCATACCAGTAAGCTACAGGTAAGATCATACCAGGAAGGTACAGGTAAGACCATACCAGGAAGCTATAGGTAAGACCATACAAGGAAACAACAGGCAAGGTGATACCAGGAAGCTACAGGCAAGATCATACCAGGGAGCTACAAATAAGGCCATACCAGGAAACTACAGGCAAAATCATACCAGAAAGCTACAGGCAAAATCATATCAGAAAGCTACAGGCAAAATCATACCAGAAAGCTACAGGTAAGATCATACCAGGAAGCTACAGGTAAGATCATACCAGGAAGATACAGGTAAGATCACACCAGGAAGCTACAGGTAAGATCATACCAGGAAATTACAGGCAAGGTCATACCAGTAAGCTACAGGTAAGATCATACCAGGAAGCTACAGGTAAGATCATACCAGGAATCTACAGGCAAGGTCATACCAGTAAGCTACAGGTAAGATCATACCAGGAAGGTACAGGTAAGACCATACCAGGAAGCTATAGGTAAGACCATACCAGGAAACTACAGGCAAGGTGATACCAGGAAGCTACAGGCAAGATCATACCAGGAAGCTACAAATAAGGCCATACCAGGAAACTACAGGCAAAATCATACCAGAAAGCTACAGGCAAAATCATATCAGAAAGCTACAGGCAAAATCATACCAGAAAGCTACAGGTAAGATCATACCAGGAAGCTACAGGTAAGATCATACCAGGAAGATACAGGTAAGATCACACCAGGAAGCTACAGGTAAGATCATACCAGGAAATTACAGGCAAGGTCATACCAGTAAGCTACAGGTAAGATCATACCAGGAAGCTACAGGTAAGACCATACCAGGAAGCTACAGGTAAGACCATACCAGGAAGCTACAAATAAGGCTATACCAGGAAACTACAGGTAAGATCATACCAGGAAGCTACAGGTAAGATCACACCAGGAAGCTACAGGTAAGATCATACCAGGAATCTACAGGCAAGGTCATACCAGTAAGCTACAGGTAAGATCATACCAGGAAGGTACAGGTAAGACCATACCAGGAAGCTATAGGTAAGACCATACCAGGAAACTACAGGCAAGGTGATACCAGGAAGCTACAGGCAAGATCATACCAGGAAGCTACAGGTAACACCATACCAGGAAGCTACAGTCAGGGGCAGGCTGAGCTGGGAGGCAGGGGGACATCTGCCACCTGGGCCGGACCCCTAGTCTGTAGCTTCAACCCCTTTGAAGCTACAGGCACATTGTGGGGGGTACATAAGCAACGGCTCAGTACCTGAACACATAGTACATACTATTTTGCCTATTATTCAGGCTAACAAAGAAAATGGTCTTGGGGTCTGAGGGAAACAAAGAGGACATTAAAATCTAAAAACCTATCAAGGTATATGTAAGTGCTAATGCCAGAAAACAGAAATTGATATCTGTGCATTCATTTAGATATTGTTTGAAATTCTCTGAAAGTAAATATATAAATAAATATATATATATATATATATATATATATATATATATATATATATATACACACACATGTATATATATATATATACACACATGTATATATATATATATATATATATATATACACACGTATATACATGTATATATATATATATATATATATATATATATATACACAGTATATATTGATTAATATAGAGAATTTCACTTTAGAGCGCTATAGCACCCCCTAGTGGATATTTCCAAGTGCATTCCATTGCTCATATCTGTCTAGAAACAGACCTGTGCATAATGATAGCTTAGGTATGTGAATAACTACTTTGCAAATACCTTATATATATATATATATATATATATATATATATATATATATATATTCATTATCCTTTATTTATATAATGCCAACATGTTACAGATTGCTTTGCAGAAAGTGTTTTTGTAATCATTCACATTCGTCTCTGCTTACAATTTATATTCTCTACTATACACATTTTCTAAGTTTAATTTGATCAGAAACCATGTAAGTATTTTTTCGAAATAATGTTGGAAATAAAATCAGGTACCTACACAAACATGAGAAGAACATGCAGAGTCCACACAGTTAGGGCCCTAGTTGGGATAGAGTCCACAGCCCCCAGCACTGTAAGGCAGCAATGATCTAATTGTGTCACCCTACACTTTGAGATCAGTGGGGAAAAGAACAGAATATACATAACAATCATTTTCTGTTTCTTCAGTCAGTGGGTAACAGAAACACAATAAATCTATCTATCTATTAATCAACTATAATGTAAAAGTAGACAATATAATCAGTTTTCACTTTCTTACCAGTGCCCCATTCCAGATAGGACAAGCAATCCGTACACTCCATCCAATAAACAAAGGTTTGTAGCTAAAAACAGGAAAAAATGCCATCACTCCTGAAATAACACTTAGAGTGCCAAATGCAATTAGGAGCGCACCGGTAATCTGATAGAGGCTCTTCATTTTCCATAAAACTTTTTCTTTTCACTGTCAGACAGACTATAACTAATGGTGTTTTCCAGACACTTTCTGTAAACTTCTGTTTCTTGGAAACTGTAGTCAAGACACAAATGCTTTGTTTACATGTGTTAAGTCAACCTGCTGTTTGTTCTTAATTATATCCGGATATGCTAGGACATGGCCAACAAATAAGCCAACTTGTACACATATAATATTTAAAAGAAGTTTCCTAGAACCAAACTCACAAGTCTTTGTGCAAATCTGTTGTCTTTTCTGTGAAATAAAGTACCTTTCAGTTATATCGTCTCTGTGCACGAGTCATATGGAGTCATTTATCACCACCAAGAATGCAGCAATTTAAAACACAGCATCACATTCCTAATTGAAAAAGATCCCGTATTTACGCCTTAATTGCGCACGCTATTGTCTTATTTTGTTCTTACATACCCCTGTTATACACTCGCACGTTTATAGACTTTTCTTTAAATAACGTAGCCTTGTTCAGTCCTTTCACCACGCTAAATAACACTAAAGAATTACTTATTCAATACCTACTGTATTTCAGCGTTACTTCACAGTATATATCCGTTATAAATAACCAATACTCACAACATATATATTCAAATTAAAGTATTTTACTGTTAAAACAGAAAACCTTGCATCACAGTTCATACATATATTATAATATTGTTCAACATAAGAAATGTAGTATGACAATATCAATATGAAATCTTATGTTCACTAACTTTTATTCCCTATACTATTTACCTTTATACTATCCTTACACTATTTTCTCTATACGTGTATCTCTAATAAGATGTAGAATTTATAATATTGATTTAACTATTCCAGATAATGTATAGCAAGCAATAGCTAGAGTAAGACTAGGTACATACTACAGGTTTTCGACTATCGGGTCAATCACACGTTAAACGACTGTTCGGCCCAATATTGTATCAGTGTGCACATATTGGATTGACACCTGCACTAGCTCTAGCCATGCCCCCCTTCACACTATTACAGCTAAAAGGTAATATATTTAAAATATATTTAAAAGGCAAAATAAAGTAAACAATTCCCAAACGTAATATAAATATTAATAGTAATTTTAATATAAATATTATTATAAACAGCCCTAAATAATGTTAGTGCTTCAGTGGCGCATGCAGGGGGGGTTTCTGAGTCTCTAGAAACCCCCCCCCCTGCGCTAACTAAGTGGCCACTGTCCTATACAGCAGCCGCGGCGCTGTCAAAGAAGCGTCCGCCGCGGACGCTTCTTAGACAGCGCCGCGGCTGCTGTATAGAACAGCGCTGGCGAAACGGAGCTGCTGCGCTCTCTCTCGGTTTTTTTGGGGGGTTTTTTTTGGGGTCGGCGGGGGGAAACCCCCCCGACAATCCTCTGTGTGCCCCTGTGCTTATTATTAGCTCCTGTGACCCAACACAGACTATGCTACAGACTATATCAATTCTATGGGAGGAATTCAATTCCCCTCAAAGTACCGCAGTGTAAAACCAATTACCGTTATTACGGTAATATTAACCCAGTTTTCTGCTCGCAGCTCAGGGAGCAGCGAGCAAAAAGCCGGCGAGGAATCTACCGTAATAGCGGTATTTAAGCGCACTATTACCATAATAAAGGTAATCAGGGTGTTGCAACCAATCAGATGAATGATTTCCTTTTCTACTCTGAATTAGAAAAATAACAGTTGGGGGCAGGTGTGAAAGTGCGTTTTTCACAAACCGCATTTTTTCAAGCCACAGTGCTGTATTTGTGACCATGGATCCATACAAACTATGCGCTGCATCAAGCAGCAGTTTGCAGAAAGACACATGTCTTGGACGAGGTTCACATTAACTAGATTGGCCACATCGCATGGGTTTTTAGTATGAGGCCTATACAAAATGCATCCACAAAGTAGCAGGAAAAATTAATTTAGACATAAAAAACTGCCTCTATTATATGATGGTTTTGAAATCACACATCACACTTTTATACCCACCCCACCCCTAGAATATAATATATACTATAATATACTTTACATAAGTGTCCTTTCATATATTCTGTGTATTCATTTGTGAAAGTCTAAGAAGCCATAACAAAAGCCTTGAGTAATGCTTTCTCTTATGCGACCTTTATTTAATATGTGTACATATTTAATGATGCACTGAAATATGTGTGCTTGTTGCTTTAAGTATTATCTATCTCCAATTACTTTTAAACACGTTTATGCCTGATAGCATTCAGCAAAGTCTAAGGGGTATATTTACTAAACTGTGGGTTTGAAAAAGTAGAGATGTTGCCTATAGCAACCAATCAGATTCTAATTATTTATTTAATACATTCTACAACATGACGGCTAGAATCTGATTGGTTGCTATAGGCAACATCTCCACTTTTTCAAAACCCGCAGTTTAGTAAATATACTCCTAAATCTGTATTAATAAACCTGAAATGTAGTAAGTGTGACACTCCTGAAGACAAGCAAAGTGTGGCAAGGTTTTGCAAGAAATGAACCAAAATTAGCAAGGTTTGTAAAGCCAGACAGTACCATATTTGAAACATCTCTTAGAGACAGGCTTCCACCAAGGGGATGATCTCCACTTTGTATCCGAACCTCTTTGCCTAGCCCCATGTTGGGTGATCCTCCTGAACTAGCGTGGGATTTGATCTCAGAGAAATCCAGATAGAGAAGAATGATCTGAAATCTTGGAATGCATCTCAACCAGCTTATCTGTGTTAAGATTAACAAAATCGCTTACAAACTGTTGTACCACTGGTACTATGTTGTAACTAGATTATGCAAAATCATTCTTGATGCTTCCGATAGATGTTACATGGCCAAAAATCTTGATCTACTGGATGGCACTACAAAATTTGATACGTTCTCTCTTGCAAATTGACCTTCCATCTACGCCTAAGTATTATTTGCTCTCCTTAGCCCCCCTGGATTGACAAAATATCAAATCAAATTTATACGCCATTTAATCTCTGCTGCTACCTACCAACTAGTGGGGAATTGAACTCGCAGACTTCCCCCTCATTTGTTGCAGTTACTGAAAGAATCCGGTATGTATGCCAATAGAATACACGACCACCATATTAAATAACTCGGCTAAATCAATACTCCCGGTAGTATTGGGACATATATAATAACTTTCAATTGCCCTTGACCTATTAATCAATCCTCCTTTCACAAAATTGTTTTATCTCTCTGACTTACCCCCCCCCCCCTCTCATCGGGCTTTAAACTTTTATTTTGTTTGCAGTTCAACCAGCTTTCCTCCTCCCCCTCCCATTCACTTCAAAATAAAAAGACCCTGGTTAATAATCCAATAAAGTTACACATTAGATATTTGTGACAATATGTTTGTTGAATTTCTATGTAGTGTATCCTTAAATTCTCTTTACCTGATCCATGTCACCTGACTGTATGTTGTTTTGTGGACAATTGTTTAACCATGAATAAAATAAAATAATAAAGCCGGGCAGCATCTGCTCTGCAAGGAGCAACTACCTGTCTACTACGTAACTGCTACTTTCCTGTAACACACATTAACTAACACACAGAAATTGACATATACGCACTATGTAAAAAAATAACATGCATATTTAAAATCAAAACATACACATATATAACAATCACCCATGTGCTCTCCAGTTTACACCCTCTGCCTTGGACTCCTGTTTCCTTCTTATTCCAACTGTCTTCCCCACTTCTCTAGTACTCAAACGCAACCCTGTGCGCTAAGACCCATCTTATTGTGGGTACCACACCAAGACCCATTCCTTGCGCCTGTCATGTTACACACTTCCTCTTCTTGGGTGCTGCACCAAGCTCTGCTGCCCTCTTGTGGCTGGTGGTGGGATCAGTGCAGAGGTGGAAGTACACGTACACATATTACCCTATGTCTCCCTGCTATCTATATAAATATCTTAGTACATTCTACTAAACCGCAAATATTACACAGAGTATCCCACTCCCTATGCTATCCTAAACCTCTACGCACACACTATAAAACCCACACCCAATATATCACTCACTCTATGCACTAATATTGCTACACACAGTTATGTCAGACACACATTCACTACACTCTACTCCTGTTTATTACACCATCAACACTGTATTATCTTCAAACCTACATAATAAATGTAAATGTATTTTACCTTAAACACTACTCAGCACCCTTTCTGCAGGCAATAAAGCCATTCAACTGTCATACATTTAATCACTTATAATATAGGAAACTGCTCTATGCCATCTAACATCACAGCACATTTACTTTGTCATCATTCAGACCCATATATACACATACCTAAAACTACTCCTGATCCCCAAACTGTTATGCCACAGGCAACGGTCAGGTCACTTTTACTAGTTATGAACTAAAGAAGGGTCCTGCAAGTGAGCTGTGTTTACCTATCCATTCGGATACGTGCAGTATTACCTCCAAGTCAAATTTATTAACTTATTTTAATAACACTGTGTTAAACTTACTAGCATGTATTGTTCTCTATAAATAACAATTTGAACCAGTAGACTGTTTAGTCAGTAGGATACCCTCGTGTCTTTATTTCTGTTTGCATATTTCAATATTCCTCCTTGTAGATGCAATATTCATTGTATTTGTTTGCATTAGACCTGCAGCTTGAACAGATTTGGGGGCACATTTATCAATATTCACATAAAGTGAAAAGTAGTTTTCAATCCTTATCGCAATGATAAGGATTGAACTATTTCTCACATTTATGTACAACCCTGCACAGAAACAGCAGTTCCGAAAAACTGCTGTTTCTGTGATGTAAAAAATCATACTTACCCCCTTTTCGGAAGCGCTGTCTCCGGATCTTCTCCTCGTTCTTTTCATTCTTCAATTGCGCATGTGCAGTTCCAAGAACTGGACATGCGCACAAAGATACATAGTTACATAGTTGATGAGGTTGAAAAAAGACACCAGTCCATCAAGTTCAACCTATTTTGGATCTCCTGCGATCCTGCACTTATATTTGTAATTAATCCAGAGTAGGCAACCGCCCATTTGTTTCAATTTTGAAAATCCCCCCCAGACTCAATATTGCAATCCAATTTTTACCCTATATCCACTACTATCCTTTATTTTAAATTAACGGTCGTATCCCTGGATACACCTTTCCGCTAAAAATTTGTCTAACCCTTTCTTAAACATATCTATTGAATCTGCCATCACAACCTTCCCTGGCAATGAATTCCATATCTTGACTGCCCTTACTGTAAAGAACCCCTTCCTTTGCTGGTTGTGAAATTTCCTCTCCTCTAACCTTAGGGGATGACCACGTGTCCTGTGTATGGTCCTTGGGGTAAAAAGTTCCCATGAAAGCTCTCTGTATTGACCCCTAATGTATTTGTACATAGTAATCATATCTCCCCTTAGACGCCTCTTTTCTAAAGTAAACATGCCTAAACTGGCTAACCTTTCCTCATAACTTAATGACTCCATACCCTTTATCAATTTTGTCGCCCTTCTCTGAACCCTTTCTAGTTCCAAATTATCTTTTTTATAGAGTGGTGCCCAGAACTGTACTGCATATTCAAGATGAGGTCTTACCAATGATTTATACAGTGGCAAAATTACACTGTCTTCCCTTGCATCTATGCCCCTTTTTATGCATGCCAATACTTTGTTTGCCCTTGCAGCTGCTGCTTGACATTGAGCACTATTGCTAAGTCTACTGTCTACGAGCACTCCCAAATCCTTTTCCATTATAGATTCTCCCAAATTAATTCCATTTAATTTATAGATTGCGTTCTTGTTTTTGATCCCTGAATGCATAACCTTACATTTATCTGTGTTAAACCTCATATTCCATTTAGCCGCCCAATCCTCCAGTTTATTTAAGTCTCTCTGTAGAGAAGCTACATCTTGCTCTGATTTTATTACCTTACAGAGTTTAGTGTCATCTGCAAAAATAGAAACTTTACTCTCTAAACCATCACCAAGGTCATTAATAAATATATTAAAAAGGAGTGGTCCCAGCACGGAACCTTGAGGAACTCCACTTAAGACCTTTGACCAATTAGAAAATGTTCCATTTATCACAACTCTCTGTTCCCTATTCTCTAACCAGTTTTCGATCCAAGTACAAATTTTGATTTCTAGACCCAGTTCCCTTATTTTGTAAACCAACCTCTTGTGTGGCACTGTATCAAAGGCCTTTTCAAAATCTAAGTAGACCACATCTACTGTCCTGCCCTGGTCTAAGTTCCCACTAACTTCCTCGTAGAAACTAATTAGATTAGTTTGACATGACCTATCCCTCACAAATCCATGTTGATTCCCACTAATAATTTTATTGCGTACCAAGTAATCCTGAATACTGTCCCTTAAAATACCTTCCAGTAGTTTCCCCACTATTGATGTCAGGCTTACAGGTCTATAATTCTCTGGTTGTGATCTCGTCCCCTTTTTAAACAACGGCACCACATCTGCTATTCGCCAATCCCTTGGTACTGAGCCTGATGAGATTGAATCTCTGAAAATTAAGAATAGCGGTCTAGCTATTTCCGAGTTTAATTCCATAAGGACCCTTGGGTGTATGCCATCTGGACCTGGAGCTTTATTTATCTTAATATTCTTCAGTCGCCTTTGGACTTCTTCCTCTGACAACCAAGTATTAATTAATGGCATGGTTTCATTTCCATTTTTATGTATTACTCCTGCCATTTGTTCCTCTCTGGTAAATACTGAAGAAAAGAACGTGTTTAATATCTCTGCTTTTTCCTTAGTATCATTTATCAATTCACCCATCTCACTTCTTAGTGGTCCTATATTATCTTTTTTAATCCTTTTGCCATTTATATACTTAAAACACTTTTTGGGGTTTGTCTTACTTTCTTTTGCAACGTGCCTTTCATTTTCTAATTTAGCCAATCTAATTTCCTTTTTGCATGTTTTATTACATTCCTTGTACCTATGGAAGGACTCCTCTGACCCTTCAGACTTAAACAATTTAAATGCACGCTTCTTCCTTTGCATTTCTTCCCTTACCTTTTTATTTAGCCACATTGGTTTAGACTTAATTCTTTTACATTTATTTCCTATAGGAATGAACTTATACGTGTATGTTTCCAACAACATTTTAAAGACAGCCCACATTTCTTCCGTATTTTTTCCTTCAAAGGCTTTGTCCCAGTCTATGCTCTTTATAGACTCCTTTAGCATATTAAAATTTGCCTTTTTAAAGTTTAAAGTCCTAGTTGATCCCTTATACTGTTGTTTCTGGAAACTAATTTCAAATGAGACCATATTATGATCACTGTTTCCCAAGTGCTCCTTTACTTGAATATTTGATATTACGTCTACATTGTTTGTTATTACTAGGTCCAGTATAGTCCGGTTCCTAGTTGGTTCCTCAACTAATTGGGACATGTAATGGTCTTTTAGCGTGCTCAGAAACCTATTTCCCCTAGCTGTACCGCAGGTCTCAGTACTCCAATCAATGTCCGGATAATTAAAATCCCCCATAATTAAAATTTGACCTAGTTGTGTAGCCTTTTCAATTTGCTGTAGAAGTTGGGCTTCCTCAATCGTACTAATATCTGGCGGTTTATAGCATATCCCTATCAGAAACTTCTCTGAACTTTTTCCTCCGCTGGATATTTCCACCCACAATGCCTCTATATTATCACCAATATTCTCGTATATAACTTCCTGAATACTTGGTTTTAATTCTGGCTTAATATAAAGACATACTCCTCCTCCCCTTTTATTTACCCTATCCCTCCTGAAGAGAGAATAGCCTTCCAAGTTGACTGCCCAGTCATGTGTATCATCCCACCAGGTCTCAGTAATACCTATAATATCATACTGCTCATTCATTGCTACTAGTTCTAACTCCCCCATTTTACCTGTCAGGCTTCTTGCATTTGCAAGCATACACTTAAGTCTATTGCCTCCCTTAGGTATTTCTTTTAGCTTTAAAAAGGGCCGCTCCTTATCGGCTATGCTTCCCTTTCCCCCCTCTCCACCCCCTTTACTCTTGTTAAATTCCTCCTTACTACTCTCAATGTCTATCCCATAAATACTTGCTTGCCCCTCCCCCCCGGAGCCTAGTTTAAAATCTCCTCCAACCTTCTAACCATCCTCTCCCCTAGCACTGCAGCCCCCTCCTCATTCAGGTGCAATCCATCACGACAATAAAGATGGCAACTGACCGAGAAATCAGCCCAGTGCTCTAAGAATCCAAAACCCTCCTTCCTACACCAATCTTTTAGCCACGCATTAACCTCCCTAATCTCCCGCTGCCTCCCTGGACTAGCGCGTGGCACAGGTAGTATTTCCGAAAATACTACCTTGGATGTCCTTGCCTTAAGTTTGCGACCTATGTCCCTGAAATCATTCTTTAGGACACCCCTTCTTCCTCTAACTCGGTCATTGGTGCCAACATGCACCAAAACCGCTGGGTCATTCCCAGCCCCTCCCAACAATCTGTCCACCCGATCACTGTTTGTTAAATATGCCCCATAGCCTGAGAATTATGTTTCCTTCATACATCATATTCGTAATATTCTTTAGGAATATGGAATATGCTACAAGATTTGGGTCAGTGTAAACAAAAGTCCCTAAAAAGACACATATGTGTAAGTGGATCCCCTCAGGGTGGGTAAGCATAGACAATAAATAAACGGTAAGCTAGCAATCAAGCCTTATATAGGGGAGCGGTAGGAGGAGCTTCCTGCAGGTTAGCCCCTCCCTGGCAGGAAGTACACTTGCCACCTGTAATAAAGCAGCCTCGTTATACAGTGCCCTGTGGAAAATAAATAAAACATACACAGTGTGTCCCCTAAAAGCCTCAATCCACCCCCTGCTGTAGTGAAAACCTGCCACATCCTGGTAACAGCAATGCTGTGGCTACTTAGGGGGGTGGGAGTGTGGTGTGAAAAACAGCATGCCCCCTCTCAGATACTGCCAGCCTCATGGTGTAATTAACAAGACTGGACCCCTGTGGCAACTTGGCAGGCCTATGACCTTTGCCCATTATACCGAAAGAGTAACAAAAGCAAAAGCATACATGCCTACTCTCCCAGAATTTCTGGGAGGCTCCCAAATTTCGGGAGTCCCGGAAGAGTAGACATCCTCCCGCACTGTTGTGGGGGCGGGGCTTAATATCACCAATTCATGAAATTAAGCCCTGTCCCCTGTGTTAGGCAATGCTGTCAATTCGCCCATGTCACCACGCCCCCCCTCCCCAATACACCTATCACATGACACTCCCCTCCAAAATCTCTCAGCAGGCAGGTTTCAAAATTCGGCAAGTATGAGCAAAAGCAGACACATAACATTGGGACTGGATGAAGATTTTTTGGGGGTTGGGGGTTACTCAGTCTGTGATTTATGTATCCTTGTAATCTACAGTATTTTAAAATACTTTTTTTCTTTTCCAACCTGCTCCTAATATGCACCAAAGGCGAAGATGTGTATGGATCATTTATAATTGACATTAGTTTATACCTGAACTAATATCACTAGTGTCTTACTATACATTAATATTATCCTCAACTACTTCAATGTCCTGCTTGTTCGCTCATATCAGAAACATGCAGCTTGTTTTGGATTTTTGCTAAATATCTTTCAGTGCAGGAAACTGGAAAATCTATGAAAAAAATCCTCCCCCAAACATAACTAATGTGTTATTTAACTGAATTTCATACAGCTGCTACCCAGGAATGTTCTCACACAAAAACATCTACAATGCGTCCATGTAATTGCTTCATCCAATGTTGTTAACAGAGGATTTCAGCCTTGCCGAGGAACAGACCATATACTGAATTCACACCAAATATGAGAAGGGTGCTGTTCTCTGACAGTAGGATCGGTCAGCTTGTTAGTTACTCTCATTAGTTAAGCATTCCTGGTATATTGATGCCCAGGAAGGCCCCATCCTGTTCTCCAGAACATTTTCTTCTTCCCAAGCTCAAACATATACAAAGAGAGCAATCAAATCTTCACACACACCAAGTTCTGCTAATTTAGGCTCATGTGCACTGGTAGTTTGTGGGAGAACTTCCCAAGTAGTCACATAACAAGGGGGGATTGATCAGCCTTATCGTATTGATTATTCATGCTCTGCCATGCAGTCTGCCAGTACTCTAGTAGTAAAAATAGAATGTTCCTAGTGTTACTACAGCTGTTGTGTCACAGAAGTAATACTGAGAACAATAGCAATGATGGGAGGGAGGCTCACACCATTTAATATAAATAATATAGAATAAGCGCTCTAATCCATTACATCACTCTCGACTTGAGAGAAGCAGCACGTAGGGGGATATTCCCAATATCTCAAAATAACATGTATAAATATAAATAATCCCACAGCGCTCAATATCAAAGCCACTATACAACTGCAAACAAAAGCAAAAAACAACAAACAAACAAAAAATAAACGAACAAACAAAGGACAAAAAAAAATCATAAATGTAATACCCCATTGTATACAATATTCTTTATTTGTGCAAGTATTGTCTACATTGATGAAAAGCTAAAAACTGTTTTAATCGCTTTTCCTGTGCTGATGCATGTATGTCTTTTCACCTTTCCTTGTAATACAGGGGCAAATTTATCAACCTTATCATAAAGTAAAAAAAATAGTTTTCAATCCTTATTGCATTAATAAGGATTGAACTATTTCTCAAATTTATGAAAAACGCAACACAGTTCCGATAAACTGCTGTTTCTGTATTACAAAAAAAAATCACACTTACCCGCCTCTTCGGAACGTGATGTCTACGGATCTCCTCCCGGCCCTCTTCATTTTTCTTTACACTGGAATTGCGCATGTGCAGTTCAAAGAACTGCACATGTGCACAGACATCTCCGCTCTGTCTCTGCAAAGAGCGAGCGATGAGTGACAGGGAGGGATCATGTGATTCCTCCAAAAATGTGCTGTCCAGCTCTGCTCTTCAGAGCAGAGCTGACAGCACTGAAATCTGTCAAATATGATAATGTACGCCAGCTTCAGCTTGGTTGAGAGCAGTCACCATACTGTAGAATGGTGACTGCTCCCAAAAACAAAAAGGAGTGCAAAGCAGCAGATATCCACAATATCTGCTGCGATGCACCTTTCTTAAAAATGCGGGACACATGGATTTTACAGTAAGTGCACGATAGTGCACCATCACTGTTTGTTAAATATGCCCCATAGCCTGAGAATTATGTTTCCTTCATACATCATATTCCTAATATTCTTTAGGAATCCTGATGATTTTTGTAACACTCTTTTATTTAAAATATTAGACATGTGTATTCTAAAATGTATGTAATGTACCCATCTTCTTTTACCAATGCACATAGACTTAAAAGGGGATATGCATGGTGTCTAAGTCAATTCAATAGTAGTCTAATTCAATATTATCTTTTCATAAAGGAACCGCTATTTTTTTTATACGTTTTAACCTCATTCAGGTTGCTGGGATCTGTCAGCTTTGCAGACTTCAATGTCTGACAACTATTGATGTCTTCATTAGCATAACACAGAAGTCACGTCATTCCTGTTGGTGAATATGAATATGAATTGGACATACAGTTCCTGGAATCAAATACGGGGTACAAGAGGGCTCCGAGAAAACTGTGAAGAGCTGCAATGCATGATGGAACATGTAGTTCCACGTGAGCTGGTTCACTGGCATTTGCTGTGATTTTTCAAAAGGTCACTGAAACCAGCTGTTAACAGATAATAGAGAACAAGGGAAACAAGTTAATGGGACAAGAAATAACTGTAAATTATAAGTGTCAACCTTTCTGTTTTAAATCAAAAAATCTTTTTTTAGTGGGCATTATTTTTACATTTAAGAAGCTAAGATTTTAGACATAAACGTGGATATAATTGTATTATTATCATGTCCAGCATTCAGGTCATATGTTCATAGATAACAATGCATTATGTGCTTACAAATACCTGTGTCAAGTGTGTTATACCCCTGAAATAAAGCACCTAAATACCTATATTTTCATAGTAATCTTTTCTCACCCCACCTAGCTGATCTTCTGCACACCTCGCTATTAGGTCCACATACTCTCCAAAGGTGTATGAGCAGAACTGTAATTCAGAATACTCCTCTCTCCTGGCACAGGAGAACTGACCATCACCCAGGTACTGGAGGGCACGTGGTCCTGTGGAGGGGGACATATAGAACTGGGAATCTATAGAGCTCTTCTATAGCATTAATATCCAAATAGATGTCATCCACATATTATTACTCTTTGGTATTTAACTTATTAGTGCCTTTTATTTCCTTTACTGTTATCCAAAACAAATTATAAGTATAATTATTTCAGCTATTTTAGGTATATTATTCAACTTAGTAATACACAGCCTATAGTATAGTATATATTGCATAGATAATATATACTATGAAATATAACGACATGAAATCACACATTTAAAAGTACAGTTAAGCAACTCTTTCATTATTAATGTAACAGTAATAGATATAAATAAATAATTTACATAGCATAGAAAACTGTGTTATAACATCAGATTGTGCTATTGCATAAATTACTGCAGTGTCTACAAATTCTAATTGTCTCCATCACACCACAGCCACAGATGTCACACATAAACCATAGCTTATAGTTTTATCATGTACTTGGATTATATATATAGTATCTATCTCTGAGATTCTATATTGTGTACATTTTTAAATGTATTTCAGTATATATATAATATTCCTAGAGGGAATGCATTGAAATCACATAATTAAAACCAGGCAGTCCATAAAAATAAAAATAAATCCATGGATGTTCAGTGTATATGAACAGACTAGCACAGGCTTAGAAAAAAATATCAAAACATTTAATGAAGTCTAAAACACATTACAGAGTAATGGCCAACGATCGTTTCAGTGTTCCACACTTTTCTCAGGACAGACAAACAATACTGCTGTCATTAAATACCTAACTGCGCCAATGATCAGCTGTAGCAGAGATACAGCAATATACAATAGGACACAGCAACCTACTAGTATAAAATCAATTATATTAAGTATCAAATACAGCGGGTGACATAAGTATTGAACACATCAACATTTTTCTCAGTAAATATATATTTAATGTGGCTATTGTAATAAAATTTACACCAAATGTCAGCAACAACACTTGCAATCCACACATGCAAAGAAATCAAACCATAGATGTTCATAATTTAAGTTTTGTCTAATAATGTGAAATGACACAGGGAAAAGGTATTGAACACGCTTCCTGAAATGTATTTAATACTTTGTACAAAAGCCTTTGTTGGTAATGGCAGCTTCAAGACGCCTCCTGTATGGAGAAACTAGTCACATGCATTGCTCAGGTGTGATTTTGCCCCATTCATCAACGCAAGTAGTCTTTGAATATTGAAGGTTCCGGGGGCTTCTTCTATGAACTCTGATCTTTAGTTCTTTCCATAGATTTCCAATTGGATTCAAGTCAGGTGTTTGGCTGGGCCATTCTAGAAGCTTTATTTTCTTTCTCTGAAACCAATTGAGAGTGTCCTTGGCTGTGTGTTTGGGATCATTGTCTTGCTGAAATGTCCACCCTTGTTTCATCTTCGGCATCCTGGTAGATGGCAGCAAATTTTTATCAAGAATATCTCAGTACATTTTTCCATTCATCCTTCCTTCAATGACATGCAGTATGCCAGTACTGTGTGCAGAAAAACAGCCTCACACTATGATGTTCCCACCTGCATACTTTACTGTTGGTATGGTGCTTTTGGGGTGATGTGCAGTGCCATTTCTCCACCAAACATGGTGTGTATTATGGCATCCAAAGAGTTCAATTTTGCTCTCATCTGACCACACTATATTCTCCCAGTATTTCACAGGCTTGTCCAAATGTTGTGCAGCAAACTTTAATCAAGCTTCAACATGTTTTTTTTTATAGCAAAGGAGTCTTGCGTGGTGAGCATACATACAGGCCAAGGCGGTCGAGTGCTTTACTTATTGTTTTCTTTGAAACAATTGTACCTGCTAATTCCAGGTCTATCTGAAGCTCTCCACAATGGTTCTTGGACTACAAATAGTTTCTGCAGCGCTCAGTGACAGTACAGTAGCAAAACACATCTACAAACACACTTAAACACAATACTTTAGCGCGTAGAATTAATATGTATATATGGTGTTCCACAACGATAAATGCACTAATGTCTCTCCAGCTCTCAGGTAGACTTAACACCAATCAATATAGTTTATATAGCATAAATACCATTGTAGGCTCAATTCTGAACAAAAAGTATTACTCTGTTTGATGGTATCCGTCCTCCTAAGGACTGCAGTTTATGTATTAAATCCGTAATGCATCTGATGATAACCACTGTGTTCCTGGCCGCCTGATGGTGAGCGCTGATTGTTGTGTCAAAATCCAGCCAACAGAATGCAATCAGGGGATTCTGGGTGTTGTAGGCTGTATCTTGGATCCTCCAGCAGTTTGCTCTGATGAATCTGTGACCACCGTCAGTGCCCTTCTGATCCTTAGACTGTGTGGTGTTCGATCCAGTACACACTTACTCACAGGCAGCTACTTGGTTCTTGGACAACTCTTCTGATAATTTTTTTCACTCCACTGTCAGAAATCTTGCAAGGTGCGTGGCCGGTTTATGGTGAAACGATGTTCTTTCCACTTCCGGATTATGGCCCCAACAGTGCTCACTGGAACATTCAGCAGTTTAGAGATCCTTCTGTAGCCAATGCCATCAGTATGTTTTACAACAATAATGTAGCGTAGGTCTTGAGAGAGCTCTTTGCTTTTACCCATCATGAGATGTTTCTTGTGTGATACCATCGTGATGAGACACCTTTTTATAGGCCATCAGTTGTGACTGAACCAGCTGGCAGGATTGCTATCTAATTACTGATAGATTTCAGCTGGTGAGCTGACTTTCCATGCCTTCTTGCATCTTCCTTTCTTCATGTGTTCAATACTTTTTCCCTGTGTCATTTCACATTATTACACAAAACTTAAATGTTTACTTAAACTATGGTTTGATTTCTTTGCATGTGTGGATTGCAAGGGTTGTTGCTGACATTTGGTGTAAATTTCATTACAATAGCCGAATTAAATATATATTTACTGAGAAAAATGTTGATGTGTTCAATACTTATTTCACCCACTGTAGCATGTTGAATATCAAATGTAAGTTATATTTATTCATTAAAGTACATTAATAAAACTGTGTAATAAATAAAAATAACAAATAAACACAAATAAAATTTGTGTGTATGTTACAATACCAGAAACAGTCAGCAGCCATTCATTCAGCTTGTCCCGATAGAACAAAAGAGCTGATTACTCAGGTCCATAGCATACATTTTAAAGGATTTCTTTGTAATTTGCGTCATCAGTATGGAAGCAGATAAACATTCACTTGAGATAAGGAAATAAGACTGACAGCACTCCAATCAAGGCTGCTTATTATTCGTTGCTAAGCACCATAGTATGATTATATATATATATATATATATATATATTTATATATATATATATATATATATATATATATATATATATATATATAGATATGTATATTCATATATACTTATCTACATATATATATATATATACATATATACATACGCATATATACATACGTATAAATATATATATATATATATATAATACATATATATATATATATATATATATTAAATGAAAGATTTATGTTAATGGTTTCATGTAAGTTGACCCTTTTCACCAGCAGAGGCCGCTGTGCACTTATTATAGAGTCCCCTTGGACTGCTGTTTGCTAGGCAGTTAAAGCGGATGTATGGGGAAAAGATAACCATTTTTATTTCCGGAGACTTTTGCATATGGGGTTAATAAAGATAAAATAATAAAGCAGCTTGAAGGATTAGATTAATAGACAAATCTTCAAGTGGCTGTGAATATCTTTTTCCATGTTTTAGAGAGAGCTATTCAATTTAAACTAATGTATCAAACATATGTTGTATGATAATTTTTATGCCTGAATGCAATAGTAATGCGTTTTGCATAGTTTAATATTAAATATGAATTTACATAATAATTAACATTGTCATGTATTGTTCTGTTAGATGACTGACAGCAGTGTTACAGTCTGTTGTTCTCTCATTTTATCAAATATTAGAAAGCATATGGAGCTATAGAATTGCTAGGTAGCTACTGTGGGCCTGATCACAAAGAAACGTAAATGCTGATATGTGCCGTATTTTGCATAAAATTGCTCTCCTAATGCCCAGAATCAGACCATATGCCAGTGAACACAGCAACATCCAATTAAACTTCAAAGGGCCCTTAGTACAGCCTACGATTTCAGGGGTGGAACAAGGAGGGGACTGGGCGTATGCCCGTAGTCAATGTACAGTAAAGGCGTGCCAAGCTGGATCGCATGCAGCAACATCTAACTGCAGCGTTGGACTTCTCAAAGGTACGTGTCTTTCTGTTGTATCACTTCCACCAGCAGCAGGTCAGATGTGAGTGCCGATTACTAGTCATGACGGTCGCGTATGCACTTTATGAACAGTAGACATTAAAAACATCAAGATAAATTTATTGGATTGGGAAAAAAAATAATACTTTTTTTTTCAATTTTGTCATTAACGACCGTTGGGTCTGATTCATTAAGGAACGTTAAGTAAAAAATTGAGTAAGCAGTCTCCTGGACAAAACCATGTTACAATGCAACGGGTGAAAATGAGTTTTCTATTTTGCACATAAGTTAAATACTGACTGTTTTTTAATGTAACACAAATATCAACTTTAAATTTCAGTGTACAAATAAGCTTTCAAGTATTTGTGTGCTACATGAAAAAACAGTCAGTATTTAACTTATGTGCAAAACAGAATACTAATTTGCACCCCTTGCATTGTAACATTGTTTTGTCCAGGAGACTTAAATAAGAAGTTTCTTAAGTTAAGATCCTGAATGAATCAGGCCCCTAATTCTTAAACATAGGATTAAGCACAGTTGCCAAAATGTAGTGTTTCAATTTCAAGATGTTGATAACTCTTGGTTCCTGGTGAAGCAAATAAAGTACTTGATATTCAAGTCAACATATTTAGCAGAATTGCTTTGTTTCATCTCCTCCTTCAATTTCTCTAGCTGCTTTTCCAAAAGTCTAATTAAGGGACTCACTTGACTCAAGCTAACAGTGTCTGAAATCACTTCACAGGTGACTTTTTTGAGTAGTTTCAGCACCTTGCACAGAAAACTAATTTGCTAATAACTGATTACTGTAATAATTATGGATATAATCTTGACATGATCATAACATATTATAGTTGTCTCTCTGATACTTTATTTCCATAAATCTCAAAGGGGTGTGGAGGGGATGGGGGCCGGTTCCACCTTCAGACTACTTTAAAGCATTGCACATCCCCTCCTTCTATTTTTATTAAATGCATTGCGTTCTTTTTGAAGTTTCCATCTGTGCTTTTACACCCAGGGGCGGATCTAGACATTTGTCCTACCCGGGGCGATTTTAGGGGGGAAGCGATTTAGGCCCGCCCCCTTTCTGATGTCTAATGCTGCCGGCGGCTGCACAGTATGTGCAGGTCCGTTCAGCAGTGGTAGTGTGCTGTCCCGCTGCTCTGATTGTGTTTAAAGGTCAGATGTGAGTGCCGATTACTTTAAAACACAATCAGAGCAGCCGGGCAGCACAATGTCACGGCTGAACGGACCTGCACAGTGTGCAGCTGTCGGCAGCAAGCCCCTGGTAGGGGGGGGCGATCTTTATGTGAACAGGCAGAGCAGCTCCAATGCCCTGAGATATTGCACAACGTTGTTCTATGGATACAACTGCCTCCTGTTTTGTGGCAACAAAAATAATACTACATGTTGGCCAAGCACCTGCTCTTGCTGAATGGGGGGATGCAGTAGAGTATGTGCCTGTTAGTAAAATAGGTGCATGAAACAGAACGCATTGCTCATCTCTCTACTTGATGCAGTTCTTCAGAGTGTGCTGAATTCAAGCTATGCTGAGTGTCTCCTGATTATTATGTGATGTCTATGTGTGTTTCCAGCATTCTCTAAAACTTGGATACTTAGATAAAAAGAAAATATGTTATGTATATTCTTTAACATGTGCCACATTACACCTGCACTTCCTACAGTACATTTTTGCGTGGCTACACTTGAAGTTGCATTAAGACAGTCACGCTAATTTGGCTAAAAGAGGCCTTCCAAAGTTATAGACAAAGCCACTTTTGTCTAAAGGGATATAGCGCTAAATATAACAGGTGACATTTAGCAGAAAAGAGGTGCACATCGAAAAAGGTGCTGTAATGCATACCAACCAATCAGATATTTGCTTTCATTTTGTAAGCTGTGCAATATAAACGATAATTATAATCAAACTGGGGTTTTTTTCTGGGATACAGCACTAATGCACCAGTTTTCATAAAATTCAATAAAACATGAGTGTTTCATTTGCTTTAATCCAATTCTTAATTTCTAAAGCCAAACAAGCATTCTACAATTTACTATATTTTGGGGGCACTGATCAACCAGAGTTTATAGCATACTTATCGACTTTTCACTCTTCGCCTCCTGGAGATCCCGGAGGGGAGGTGAAGTTTGAAGGTGGAAGGGGGCGCAGCGAATCACGTCATTTTGGCCCGTGGCACAGTTATGTGTAAGCGTCATTTTGCCATATGGGGCAGAGCCAAAATGGCACAATTCACTGCGTATTGCGTCATGGAGCAGGAGAATGGCCTCCTCTCCCGGGAGTCGGGAGTCTTACTTTGCAAAGATACTCAGTAAATCAATGACATCCGCTAAATGCACAGTCTCTGCCCTTTAAAAAGCCATTCAAATATCTCATCACAAACAGTTGTTTATTATTTCATCCTTACTAACCCAATCTGTTTTTGCACATGGACACAATACAAGGTACATTTCTGTTCCTAACCTACATTCAGCAAAGAATGCCTAACTGCTCCCATCAGAAACAGACCATTATTTAGCCCAATTGTTGATGGCCCCTATATGCACTAAAGCATGTGTTTAATGTACAAATTAGCTCAATTATACCAGAATAAACACATGATGCCATAAAATGTCAATTGTGCAGTGAGCCCATATTTTTGTAGGTTTGTAAATTATATTTAATTTAATTTCAGTTGATGAGGCAATATGTCATCTCCCACTCCATATAACCATATATGCATATATATAGTCTTTGAGAATATCAGTTAAGTATTTATATGGTGAATGGTATTTAATGCCCTGAGATAATGATTCATGTCAATATAATTCATACCCCTCACTGATGCTTTATTGCCAGGGACCATGCATGTTCGAGGAGACCAATAAAAACATAAATAATTCAAAAAGAATTATCTATGCAACAGGTGTCTAGTGTAAATTGCAGATACATTCTGATAAACTTCTTCATTTGAAAATGGTAATTCCTCAAGATAGGCAAACTGGAAACCATTACTGCATTGTGGCATTTTTTTGGCAAGATGCTGTAACTCATATCAATGCTTTAAAATGGGACCAATCATTATAGTTTCACTAGTTAATAATAAACTGCAATATAAATAAAAAAACAAATGAACAATAATAAAAATCTATACAAGCAATGATCATCTGAAAAATAATCTACACTCTTGTTTATGGACCCTGTAATAACAAGCATGGTATAATTATGACCCCTGAGAGGGCCCCCTATAATTATGACCCCTGAGAGGGGTCCCCTCTAGGGGGCCGATCTCAGGGGTCATAATTATACCGTGTTTGTTATTACATAATTATACTGTGTTTGTTATAACAGTGTTTGTTATTATAATTATACCGTGTTTGTTATTACTGTCCCCCTGCTGGCACCTTTTTAGAGTAAGAGGGGGACAGTATAGTACTCGATCCGTCCCTCCCCCTGTGTGTGCCTACTTCTTCCCTCCTTCTGTTCCCGTCACTGACAGGTGTCACATGGGACATGCACCACATGACAGGTGCCGTCCCAAGTGTGCAGAGCGGCAAGAGAGGCTCCAACACAGCGAAGATGTAACAAGGTAAGTGTGAGGGAAGGGGGGGGGGGGGAATGTTACTATAATGCATGATGGAAGGGTGGGGTGATATGTTACTATAATATGTGAGGGAAGGGGGGTGCTATGTTAATATAATGTGTGAGGGAAGGTAGGGGGTCTTAATATATAGGGGGTCTTAATAGAATGTGGGTGGGAGGTAGGATATTAATTTAGTAGTGGAATGTAGGTGGGGTCTAATTATTTAATGGGTCCTATTTTATTTGTGATTTGATGTTAGGGCAATTTAATTTATGATTTCGCTATTTAATTTAATAGTGGGGCTTATTAATTTAAGATGGGGTGATGAGACCTGTAAATTTAATGCTGGGTGGTTTGGGGGCTATCAATTGAATGTGGGTCTGTTTGGGGAAAATGATATCTATTTATTAAATGTGAATAGAAATTATTTAATGGCAGTAATGGAATGGAGGGAAACAGGCATATTTATTAAACGTAAATTATATTAATTTATCATTTATTATTAATTTATTATTGGCCTGATCCAGAACTGGGCTATTTAGGGTGAGAATATGCATGTGTAAGGAGGCAAGCCTTACTGGAATATCTTTTTTTATCAAGTTGTCAGCCTGATTTGTATTAGAAACACTGTTTATTATAGAGTTTAAGGCTTGGATATTAGCTCATCTTCCCTTCTCAGGGTGGAGAGAATGGCTAGTTAAGTAATGCTCCAGACATCTGATTAAGGATTTAAAAGACAAAGGCTAAAACATTTTTTTAAAGAATTATGCCAGCCAGGCTCACCCTGGCCATTTCCAGGTTACTTCTCTTCCCTCTGCTGGTGGAGGCAGAGGACCTGACAATATTGTCCGACTCACTGTCTGGGGAGCCGAGGTATTGTAACTCTCTAGAGATTCCCTATAAGAGGTTAAATCACTACAATTAGTGCCAGCTATAGGCAGACATGGCTTGCCTGTAATGGCATCTCTGTTTTGCTCACAGTAGGCAGAATTTTTGCACCAACTATGGCCACCTTCCTCTAGTTGGCTACTGCAGTTGTAGGGAATGAGGAAGCTGTGCTTGAGCAAGAGAGGTAGTTTAGGTTTTATAGGCTTTTTAGCCTTACCAAAATGTTGCTATTTCATAGGATAGGAAGGGGTATAACTTTTCATTTAGTGAGATATTTCCTCAGAACCTGACCATGAAGAGAACAATGCAGTTCTGATGTAATTTCTGTTTTTCCTTCTTATAGTTGTTTTTTCCTCAGCTGAGGAGGAACTAGCCTTGCTTGTTAAAGCTTTACTGCTTTTTTATTACTCAAATACATGCTGGCTGGCACATGCAATCTGTTGCAGATACAGACATCGGGGCTTATGCTGATTTGGGTGTACTCAGGGGCGGATTGGCCATTACCCTAACCGGGAAGCTTCCCGGGAGGCCGGTGGCCTAACGAGGCCGCCTTCTATTTTTTCTTCTTTTTTTTTTCTGTGTCACCCGGCGCGGTCGGAAGGAGGGCAACAATCCAAAAATTGGTGGTCAGTGGTAAGCACCAGGCAGCTTCACGCATCGCGAGGCTGCCTGGTGCTACAGCACTGTGGGTCCTACAGCACTGTGCACCGATCAGACAGGAAGAAGGAAGTATTCACTTCCTGTCTGTCTGATCAGGTCTGCGGAGCAACGCTGCGGAGCGCGCCGGCCCTGATACTTAAGGTAAGTGAGAGGGGCTACATCTGGGAAAACTATATGTGAGGGGGCTACATATGGGAAAACTATATGTGAGGAGGCTATATCTGTGAAAACTATATGTGAGGGGGCTATATCTGTGAAAACTATATGTGAGGGGGCTATATCTGTGAAAACTATATGTGAGGGGGCTATATCTGTGAAAACTATATGTGAGGGGGCTGCATCTGGGAAAACTATATGTAAGGGGGCTATATCTGGGAAAACTATATGTGAGGGGGCTATATCTGGGAAAACTATATGTGAGGAGGCTATATCTGTGAAAACTATATGTGAGGAGGCTATATCTGTGAAAACTATATGTGAGGGGGCTATATCTGGGAAAACTATATGTAAGGGGGCTATATCTGGGAAAACTATATGTGAGGGGGCTGCATCTGGGAAAACTATATGTAAGGGGGCTATATCTGGGAAAACTATATGTGAGGGGGCTGCATCTGGGAAAACTATATGTAAGGGGGCTATATCTGGGAAAACTATATGTGAGGGGGCTGCATCTGGGAAAACTATATGTAAGGGGGCTATATCTGGGAAAACTATATGTGAGGGGGCTGCATCTGGGAAAACTATATGTAAGGGGGCTATATCTGGGAAAACTATATGTAAGGGGGCTATATCTGGGAAAACTATATGTGAGGGGGCTGCATCTGGGAAAACTATATGTAAGGGGGCTATATCTGGGAAAACTATATGTGAGGGGGCTATATCTGTGAAAACTATATGTGAGGGGGCTATATCTGTGAAAACTATATGTGAGGGGGCTGCATCTGGGAAAACTATATGTGAGGGGGCTGCATCTGGGAAAACTATATGTAAGGGGGCTATATCTGGGAAAACTATATGTGAGGAGGCTATATCTGTGATAACTATATGTGAGGGGGCTATATCTGGGAAAACTATATGTGAGGGGGCTATAGCTGTGAAAACTATATGTGAGGGGGCTATATCTGTGAAAACTATATGTGAGGGGGCTATAGCTGTGAAAACTATATGTGAGGGGGCTATATCTGGGAAAACTATATGTAAGGGGGCTATATCTGTGAAAACTATATGTAAGGGGGCTGCATCTGGGAAAACTATATGTGAGGGGGCTATATCTGTGAAAACTATATGTAAGGGGGCTGCATCTGGGAAAACTATATGTAAGGGGGCTATATCTGGGAAAACTATATGTGAGGAGGCTATATCTGTGAAAACTATATGTGAGGGGGCTATATCTGTGAAAACTATATGTGAGGGGGCTATATCTGTGAAAACTATATGTAAGGGGCTGCATCTGGGAAAACTATATGTGAGGGGGCTATATCTGTGAAAACTATATGTGAAGGGGCTATATCTGTGAAAACTATATGTGAGGGGGCTATATCTGGGAAAACTATATGTGAGGGGGCTATATCTGGGAAAACTATATGTGAGGGGGCTGCATCTGGGAAAACTATATGTAAGGGGGCTATATCTGTGAAAACTATATGTGAGGGGGCTATATCTGGGAAAACTATATGTAAGGGGGCTATATCTGTGAAAACTATATGTGAGGGGGCTATATCTGGGAAAACTATATGTGAGGGGGCTATATCTGTGAAAACTATATGTGAGGGGGCTATATCTGGGAAAACTATATGTGAGGGGGCTATATCTGGGAAAACTATATGTGAGGGGGCTATATCTGGGAAAACTATATGTGAGGGGGCTATATCTGGGAAAACTATATGTGAGGGGGCTATATCTGGGAAAACTATATGTGAGGGGGCTATATCTGGGAAAACTATATGTAATGGGGCTGCATCTGGGAAAACTATGTGAGGGGGCTACAGCTAGAAAAACTATATGTGAGGGGGCTACAGCTTTTTTCCTGCATTGCTTTAGAAATGACCCACTGTGTATTAAGTCATCATATCTAGGTTTTCCTAAATGTTTCTCCAACCAAATTCCAAGTTCTAAACCCGCCTACTTTTGTGTTGGCCCCACCTACATTTAAGTTGGCCCCGCCCACACGAGGCCACTTCAATAATTTTTTCCAGGGCCACTTTAAGTTTCCAATCCGCCCCTGGGTGTACTGCCTACATCCATATGCTATCGTACTTGCACCTCCTTACACTTAGGCAGTCGGTGGGAAGGGGAGTGCAAGTGCAAACTGAGTACAGAAGTGTTTCCATAATTGCCAACTGTGTAAGGCACAGATATGCTTGTCAGTAGCCATGTCAATTATGGCAATCAGCAGCACTAGTAAGCTGCTTCTGATTGGCCGATTGCCTATTCACTCTGAAGCTGATAGGTAGTTTCTTCGTTGCTCCTGCCTATATCTTGTGATTTTTGGGGTGTATTTTTGTATACAATTTTTGGCACTATCATTCATACATGAGATTGAAGATTATTCCTGCTGTATTATAGAAGGTTTTTTTTTTAATTGAAAAAACACTAACAGCAAATATGTTTTTCTTTATCAAAACAAATGTTAAAAAAGTCTTCTTGCTCTTACAACCTGGTTGGATAACTGGGTGTAAGCGTGCCTGACAGAAACCTGGCACATATGCGACTGATGCAAAGCTGGATGCAGCAAGAGGTGCGTCCAACTCAGCACATGGGCATAAATACACTATTTTTATGTGTGGCTTTTTACGATTTGGACACATATTTATCCAACTTAGCGCTAGACCCATTGTTTCCTCCATGTCAGTGCTGAAGGAAGATCTGAGCTCGGGCAGATCTTATGGGTATAGTCTTAGCTGTGCGCTTGTGCACTTGTGTGTCACATGTACGTTCCAGTCATCTCTACCACTCCCGCAAAGGCTTGCTTCTATACCCATCAGCTGTTGTTAGATGCCAACCCTTCTCGAAAACAAAACCAGTTATTTCCAGAAGATTGTCCATTTACTGGTAGAGGGGTAAACACCCCTGGATATGAAGGTGTTACGTTTAAAAAGTTACCTTCTACAGCTTCTCTGTGTACTATGAAATAAACTGTACTAAGTAAAAGACTCAGTTTGTAGTATTTAATTATTTGCAACACTATGGGGGGCTCCATGCTTGATATTTTCCCTGGGCCGCTTCTGCTGTGAACCCATCTCTGGTTCTACCACTTAGAATTAGGGATGTGCACCGGCGACTTTTGAGGTCTCGTGTTTTGTGTTTTGGATCCGGATTTTCGTTATTTTTGAGGTTCGGATTTGTCTCGCAAAACACTTGACGAAAGGTCTCGGTTCGGATTTAAGGTATTGGATTCGGATTTTTTTTGAAAAAAACATAAAAAGTTTAAAAATCAAGTTTTTGGGCTTATTTTCACTCCTAGGCTATTATTAACCTCAATAACATTCAATAACAAGCATTTCCACTAATTTACAGTGTATTCTGAACACCTCACAATATAGTTATTAGTCCAAAACGTTGCAACAAGGTATCTTTCTGGACTGCGTAGAGGAGTGGGTCACCACAATATATATTAAAAACCCTGAACTTTTATGATTCGCACCAATAATTGTACCTGGACTGCGTAGAGGAGTGGGTCACCACAAGATATTAAAAACCCTGAACTTTTATGATTCCCACCAATAATTGTACCTGGACTGCGTAGAGGAGTGGGTCACCACAATATCTTAAAAACCCTGAACTTTTATGATTCGCACCAATAATTGTACCTGGACTGCGTAGAGGAGTGGGTCACCACAATATATTAAAAACCCTGAACTTTTATGATTCGCACCAATAATTGTACCTGGACTGCGTAGAGGAGTGGGTCACCACAAGATATATTAAAAACCCTGAACTTTTATGATTCGCACCAATAAATGTACCTGGACTGCGTAGAGGAGTGGGTCACCACAATATCTTAAAAACCCTAACTTTTATGATTCGCACCAATAATTGTACCTGGACTGCGTAGAGGAGTGGGTCACCACAAGATATTAAAAACCCTGAACTTTTATGATTCCCACCAATAATTGTACCTGGACTGCGTAGAGGAGTGGGTCACCACAATATCTTAAAAACCCTGAACTTTATGATTCGCACCAATAATTGTACCTGGACTGCGTAGAGGAGTGGGTCACCACAATATATTAAAAACCCTGAACTTTTATGATTCGCACCAATAATTGTACCTGGACTGCGTAGAGGAGTGGGTCACCACAAGATATATTAAAAACCCTGAACTTTTATGATTCGCACCAATAAATGTACCTGGACTGCGTAGAGGAGTGGGCACTGGGCACCACAATAAAATATATAAAAAACCTTCAACAGATCTGCATTACACTACACATACGGCTGCTCCTCCATCCTCTCCATCATATACATGTTGGAGTTTTAGCGTGTGACAACCTCTTGTTTTTGATAATGTCAGTGCATTTGGAATATTTTTCAATTTGCCCCACACCACTGAATGTACTTTATCTATGATACGCATCTATCTATCTTGACTGCGTAGTGTGGTGGCCCCGGTACACAATTTTGTACCGAGGCCACAATATAATTAAAAAACCCTCCACGTGTCAGAATTCCACCAAACAAGTATCTGGACTGCGTAGTGGGGTGGCCCCGGTACCCAATTTGATACCGGGGCCACAATAAAATAAATACACCCTCCACGTGTCAGAATTCCACCAAACAAGTATCTGGACTGCGTAGTGGGGTGGCCCCGGTACCCAATTTGATACCGGGGCCACAATAAAATAAATACACCCTCCACGTGTCAGAATTCCACCAAACAAGTATCTGGACTGCGTAGTGGGGTGGCCCCGGTACCCAATTTGATACCGGGGGCCACAATACCTCCTCCAAACATGCTACAGACAATTCGTCATTGAGATCCCATCAAGTATGGTTAAAGACAGACAGGGTCCAAGTGTTATTAGTTGACTTTGTAAACAAAAAAACTGTCCCTGTTGCACATAGTCGTGCAATGAAGACTGACTTTTTCATTTAAAGGCACGATCTTTCAAGTGTAGTGTTTGTAAGTCTAAGTCATATAATACTTTTGGTAAAATTGGTTTTTTTTGTTCCTCTTTATGGTAATTAATTAGTAATAGAATTAAAGTAGGAAATAGAATTAAATAGAATTAAAGTAGGAAATAGAGTGGTATACAGTTGTAGTGTGGTATAGATAGAGTGGTCCACACAATATAATAATAAAACCCTCAACTGGTCTGAATTCCACCAAACAAGTATCTGGACTGCGTAGTGGGGTGGCCCCGGTACACAATTTGGTACCGAGGCCACAATATAATTTAAAAACCCTCCACGTGTCGGAATTCCACCAAACAAGTATCTGGACTGCATAGTGGGGTGGCCCCGGTACCCAATTTGATACCGGGGCCACAATACCTCCTCCAAACATGCTCCAGACAATTCGTCATTGACAGACCCCAGACAGACAGGGTCGTAGTGTTATTGTTTGACTTTGTAAACCCCAAAAAATGTCCCTGTTGCACTTGCACATAGTCGTGCAATGAAGACTGACTTTTTCATTTAAAGGCACGATCTTTAAAGTGTCAGAAAGAGAGAGAAGACACAGGAGAGGAGAGTTGTAGCTGGGGACCTGGGGTGGAAGCTCCCAGGCTCCCCCAGCATTGCCTGGAAGTCTGAGCGTGGTGACTGAGCCAGGGCAAGGAATGTGTGCCCTGGATGAGGGGGAGAACTCCATGCCACTATAGTGAACCCAAGAGAGAGGGGGACACTGCACATGGAAGAGGCCCTGGAGTGAGGGCTGCTACAAGAGGCATGGTAGCTGTAGTGTCAGATCCTGAGGCTGAGAGTACACAGAGTGACGTGTCAGAGCACAGGAGACATTATCCCCGCAGAGGAGGGATGAGCTGCAGTTGAGAGGTCTGCTGTTGAAATAGGACATGCACACTTTAACACACAAATCATTTCAGCGACAGGGCCTACCAAACAACTTTGACTGAAATGATTGGTTTGTTTGGGCCCCCACACCAAAAAAGCTATTCATCTCTCCCTGTACAGACTAAACAGGCTCTACTGAGGCAAGATGTCGTCCTCATCCTCAACCTCTGATTCCTCTCCCCCTACAGTGTGTACTTCCTCCTCATCACACATTATCAATTCGTCCCCGCTGGACTCCACAACCACAGGTCCCTCTGTAGTATCTGGAGGGCAGTGCTGTACTTCATTGAGGAATTGATTATTCATTTTTATAAACATCATTTTTTCAACGTTGTGAGGAAGCAACCTCCTTCGCCGCTCACTGACCAGGTTCCCCGCTGCACTAAAAACTCTTTCCGAGTACACACTGGAGGGGGGACAACTCAGGTAAAATAGAGCCAGTTTGTACAGGGGCTTCCAAACTGCCTTTTTTTCCTGCCAGTAACAATATGGACTGTCTGACATGTCTACTTGGATGGTGTCAGCAAAGTAATCATCCACAATTTTTTCTATTGTGACAGCATCCAATGCAGCGAGAGTAGACATGTCTGCAATGGTTGGCAGGTCCTTCAGTCCGGACCAGATGTTATCAGCATCCCCGCCAGTGCCTCTTTTGGGAAAACTGAGCTTTTTCCTCGCAGCCATAGATGTGGAAGAAAATGAGGGTGGAGCTGTTGGCATGTCACGGTCCTCTTCAGAGGACAATCTCCTGACCAGCAGGTCTTTGCACCGCTGTAGACTTGTGTCCGCCGGAAACAGAGACACAACATACGCTTTAAACCGAGGATCGAGCACGGTGGCCAGAATGTATTCCTCTGACTTTAAAAGAGTGACCACCCTCGGATCCTGGCAAAGCGTACGAAGGGCTACATCCACAAGAGCTACATGCTTGCTGTAATCGCAATGGCTTACCAGCTCCTCCCTCACTTTCTCCAGCTGCTTCTGCAACAGCCTGATCAGGGGAATGACCTGACTCAAGCTGGCAGTGTCGGAACTGACTTCTCGTGTGGCAAGTTCAAATGGCTGCAGAACCTTGCACAACACGGAAATCAGTCTCCACTGCGCTTGACTCAGGCGCATCCCCACTCCTTTGCCTATGTCGTAGGTGGCTGTGTAGGCCTGAATGGCCTTTTGCTGCTCCTCCATCCTCTGCAGCATATAGAGGGTGGAGTTCCAGCGCGTCACAACCTCTTGTTTGAGGTGATGGCAGGGCAGGTTCAAGCTTTTTTGATGTGCCTCTAGTCTGCGGTAGGCACTGGCTGAATGCCGAAAGTGTCCAGCAATTTTGCGGGCCACCGCAAGCATCTCCTGCACACCCCTGTCACTCTTGAGGTAATGCTGCACCACCAAATTAATGGTGTGGGCAAAACATGGGACGTGCTGGAAATTGCCCATATTTAATGCCCGCACAATGTTACTGGCATTGTCTGACACCACAAATCCCCATGAGAGTCTAAGTGGGGTAAGCCACTGGGAGATAATTTCCCTCATTTTCTCTAATATGTTGTCAGCGTTGTGCCTCTTATTAAAGCCTGTAATGCACAATGTTGCCTGCCTTTGCATGAGCAGCCATTTTGTAGATGCTGCTACTGATGCAGCTGTTGCTGTTGCTGCGGAAGGGGATGCATCAACCCAGTGGGCTGTCACAGTCATATAGTCCTTCGTTTGCCCAGAACCACTTGTCCACATGTCCGTGGTTAAGTGGACAGTGGGTACAACCGCATTTTTAAGAGCACTGAGGACACTTGATCGTACTTCTCTGTACATTTTTGGTATCGCCTGCCTAGTGAAGTGGAATCTCGAGGGGATTTGGTACCGGGGACACAATACCTCCATCAACCCTCTAAATCCCACTCCACTGATGGCGGACACCGGGCGCACGTCTAACACCAACATTGCAGTTACAGCCGCAGTTATACGCTTTGCAATAGGGTGACTACTATCGTATTTGGTGGTCATGGCAAACGACTGTTGGACGGTCAATTGTTTGGTGAAAGACTTAGCGGTCTTACGACTTCCCCTCTGGGAAGATGACCGACTAACAGCAGCAACAGCAGCAGTGGCAGTAGTAGGCGTACCGCTGCAGGATTCCTCGGATGAATCCCGTATTGAGGAGGACTCAGTCTGGCTGCTGACTTGGGCTGCAGGACTGAATCTGATGGAGATTGTGGAGGAAGTTGACGAGGAGGGTGTTGCTGGTGTGTATCCAACTGGACCACGGGATTTAGGTGTCCCTGTACCGATGAGGGTCCTAGCCCCAGTTCCTGAACTAACCACTGAACTATGAAGGTTATTCAGGTGACGTATAAGGGAGGATGTTCCTAGGTGGGCAAGATCCTTACCCCTGCTTATTTGAGCTTTACATAAGCTACATATTGCCATACATTGGTTGTCTGGATTTGGATAAAAATAACTCCAGACCGAAGAGGTGCATTTTTTGGTCTTCTGACCAGGCATGACGATGGGCTTTTTCATCCCATGGACATCAGCTGTTTCCCCCCCTGGTGCCTCATTTACAATAACCACATCACCATCCTCATCATCAAGTTCCTCCACAGCGCCAGCTACATCATCAATAGCCTCCTCCCGAGCCACCTCTTCCCGTACAGTGATGGGAAGTACAGTGATGGGAAGGTCAGGCTTGACAACCACCAACACGCTTGGACTCGCCTTGGGGATTTGTGATAATTTCTCTTTAGAAGGCAGAGTTGTTTGCTGTTTTGTTGCTGACAGCATAACTCTCTTCAATTTTTTGTAGGGGGGGGAGGAGGAGGAGGGCTAAGATCCGTGGGTGAAGCTGAACCACTAGTCATGAACACGGGCCAGGGCCTAAGCCGTTCCTTGCCACTCCGTGTCGTAAATGGCATATTGGCAACTTTACGTTTCTCCTCAGATGATTTTAAGTTTCTCTTTTTGCTACTTTTTCTTAACTTGGGCTTTTTGGATTTTACATGCCCGGTACTACGAGATTGGGCATCGGGCTTGGAAGACGACGTTGATGGCATTTCATCGTCTATGTCATGACTAGTGGCAGCAGCTTCAGCATTAGGAGGAAGTGGGTCTTGATCTTTCCCTACTTTATCCTCCAAATTTTTGGTCTCCATTATATGTAGCACAAGATACTGCAGAATGTGTGAACTTGGTAATATTGCAGTACCAATGGACTTATACTGCTGGATTGGTTTTACAAATTTGGTTATAATTATTATATATTTTTTTTTTTTTAATTTTTAATTTTTTTTTACTTTTTTCTTATTTTTAAAAAACTTGGGAATAGTGGGGAAATAACTATGCCCTTAGAAGCACAGAGCACAGGACACAGCACCACTGGACTGAACAGGACACGGCACAGGATCCAGCAGCACTACGGAACTCAGCAGGACAGAGCACAGGACACAGCACCACTGGACTGATACTGCAGAATGTGTAAACTTTGTAATATTGCAGTACCACTGGACTTTTACTGCTGAATGTGTGAACTTGGTAATGTTGCAGTACCAATGGGCTTATACTGCAGGATTGGTTTTGCAAATTTGGTGGTAATTAAAAAATATTAAAGTAGTTTTTGGTATTTTTTAAAAAAACTTTTTTTATTTTTTTAAACACAGGGGAATATTGGGGAAATAACTATGCCCTTAGAAGCACAGAGCACAGGACACAGCACCACTGGACTGAACAGGACACGGCACAGGACCCAGCAGCACTACGGAACTCAGCAGGACAGAGCACAGGACACAGCACCACTGGACTGATACTGCAGAATGTGTAAACTTTGTAATATTGCAGTACCACTGGACTTTTACTGCTGAATGTGTGAACTTGGTAATATTGCAGTACCAATGGGCTTATACTGCAGGATTGGTTTTGCAAATTTGGTTATAATTATATATTTATTTATTTTTTTAATTTTTTTTTTTTTTTTACTTTTTTTTTATTTTTTAAAAACTTGGGAATAATGGGGAAATAACTATGCCCTTAGAAGCACAGAGCACAGGACACAGCACCACTGGACTGAACAGGACACGGCACAGGACCCAGCAGCACTACGGAACTCAGCAGGACAGAGCACAGGACACAGCACCACTGGACTGATACTGCAGAATGTGTAAACTTTGTAATATTGCAGTACCACTGGACTTTTACTGCTGAATGTGTGAACTTGGTAATGTTGCAGTACCAATGGGCTTATACTGCAGGATTGGTTTTGCAAATTTGGTGGTAATTAAAAATTATTAAAGTAGTTTTTGGTATTTTTTAAAAAAACTTTTTTTTATTTTTTTAAACACAGGGGAATATTGGGGAAATAACTATGCCCTTAGAAGCACAGAGCACAGGACACAGCACCACTGGACTGAACAGGACACGGCACAGGACCCAGCAGCACTACGGAACTCAGCAGGACAGAGCACAGGACACAGCACCACTGGACTGATACTGCAGAATGTGTAAACTTTGTAATATTGCAGTACCACTGGACTTTTACTGCTGAATGTGTGAACTTGGTAATATTGCAGTACCAATGGGCTTATACTGCAGGATTGGTTTTGCAAATTTGGTTATAATTATTATATATTTTTTTTTTTTTAAATTTTTTATTTTTTTTTACTTTTTTTTTATTTTTAAAAACTTGGGAATAATGGGGAAATAACTATGCCCTTAGAAGCACAGAGCACAGGACACAGCACCACTGGACTGAACAGGACACGGCACAGGACCCAGCAGCACTACGGAACTCAGCAGGACAGAGCACAGGACACAGCACCACTGGACTGATACTGCAGAATGTGTAAACTTTGTAATATTGCAGTACCACTGGACTTTTACTGCTGAATGTGTGAACTTGGTAATATTGCAGTACCAATGGGCTTATACTGCAGGATTGGTTGTGCAAATTTTGTGGTAATTAAAAAATATTAAAGTAGTTTTTGGTATTTTTTAAAAAAACTTTTTTTTATTTTTTTAAACACAGGGGAATATTGGGGAAATAACTATGCCCTTAGAAGCACAGAGCACAGGACACAGCACCACTGGACTGAACAGGACACAGCACAGGACCCAGCAGCACCACTGACCTCAGAAGGACAGAGCACAGCACACAGCACCACTGGACTGATACTGCAGAACACAGCACAGCACAGCACAGCACAGCACAGCACTAAACAGCACAGCACAGCACTAAACAGCACAGCACAGCACAGCACTAAACAGCACAGAACTAAACAGCACAGAACTAAACAGCACAGAGGACCACCTAACACACCCTCCCTCTACCCTGATCAATGCCCGAGTGAAGATGGCGGCGACTAGCGGGGAATTTATAGGATCCGAGTATCGCGAGATCCGACAACGGGATTATGAGTCAGAGCCTCAGTTTCACTTTTGAATTTGGCGCCAATACCCGGATCTGTCTCGGATCCGACTCGGATCCGCAACGTTCGGGTGGGCTCGGATTCAGGAAATCCGAGTGCGCTCATCCCTACTTAGAATGAGGTACTTGCTGCTTGTTTCCTGCTCTGACAGTGTCCGCCCCAGCCTCTTCCCAGGCTTCCCTCTACTACAGCTCACACCGGTTTAGCGGGGAGTCACAAGACAGACATACTTGTCACATAGTGTTCCCTCCTGCGTATTAGGGGAGTCAAGGTATGGCTGGGGCGAACAGTCCTCTGTATAAGTACTACTTGCTGGATAAGTGATCAAGACTTGACTACAAGAAAAGGCTTATTGCAATAAGTTTTTGGTTTTTTAGCTTTGTTTTAAAATCCATCATATGTAAGCAGGCGGGGGCTGACGGACGTCAGCCCGGGGGGCACACGCATCACATTGATATTACTTCCGGGGAACGGGCGGCCCTAACAGCCGTGATTCCGATGCCCCCCTGCCCCCCGGCCCAGCCCGCCCCTGTATGTAAGCCTTGCTTCTGAAATCC